>NW_028249842.1:0-156970 GCF_964263255.1 Lissotriton vulgaris | reverse complement strand
TGAGGCTTTAAAAAGTGGTTATTCCAACATGAGGCACGATCCAATTGACATTTTGAATCATTGATTTGGTTTAGTCCAAAAAATCAATTTTCGGATGAAAAACGATGACTCCGGACAGGTCGAACGATCCCAAAATGGTCAATATGGATGAAATTTTAACATTTAATCTTTTGACTCTAAATGACTGTTGGATGTGAATTATGACTTTGTCAACTAAAATAAGTGTGTTTAAAGTCATTTCTGTGCCTCAAAGGGGTCAAAATTGAAGCTTTTGAGTAAGCAAAACTGTGTAAAAATGGCAATTTTGGTCACTGTGAGGCTTTAAAAAGTGGTTATTCAACATGAGGCACGATCCAATTGACATTTTGAATCATTTTTGGTTTAGTCCAAAAAATCAATTTTCGGATGAAAAACGATGACTCCGGACATGTCGAACGATCCCAAATGGTCAATATGGATGAAATTTTAACATTTAATCTTTTGACTCTAAATGACTGTTGGATGTGAATTATGACTTTGTCAACTAAAATAAGTGTGTTTTAAGTCATTTATGTGCCTCAAAGGGGTCAAATTGAAGCTTTTGAGTAATCATAACTCTGTAAAAATGGCAATTTTGGTCACTGTGAGGGTTTAAAAAGTGGTTATTCAACATGAGGCACCATCCAATTGACATTTTGAATCATTTTTGGTACAGTCCAAAAAATCAATTTTCGGATGAAAAACGATGACTCCGGACATGTCGAACGATCCCAAAATGGTCAATATGGATGAAATTTTAACATTCAATCTTTTGACTGTAAATGACTGTTGGATGTGAATTATGACTTTGTCAACTAAAATAAGTGTGTTTAAAGTCATTTCTGTGCCTGAAACGGGTCAAAATTGAAGCTTTTGAGTAAGCAAAAATCTGAAAAATGGCAATTTTGGTCACTCTGAGGGTTTAAAAAGTGGTTATTCAACATGAGGCACGACCCAATTGACATTTTGAATCATTTTTGGTACAGTCCAAAAAATAAATTTTCGGATGAAAAACGATGACTCCGGACATGTCGAACAATCCCAAAATGGTCAATATGGATGAAATTTTAACATTTAATCTTTTGACTCTAAATGACTGTTGGATGTGAATTATGACTTTGTCAACTAAAATAAGTGTGTTTAAAGTCATTTCTGTGCCTGAAACGGGTCAAAATGAAGCTTTTGAGTAAGCAAAACTCTGTAAAAATGGCAATTTTGGTCACTCTGAGGGTTAAAAAGTGGTTATTTAACATGAGGCACGACCCAATTGACATTTTGAATCATTTTTGGTACAGTCCAAAAAATCAATTTACCGGATGAAAAACGATGACTCCGGACCTGTTGAACGTTCCCAAAATGGTCTATAATGATGAAATTTTAACATTTTAATCTTTTGACTCTAAATGACTGTTGGATGTGAATTATGACTTTGTCAACTAAAATAAGTGTTTTTTAAGTCATTTCTGTGCCTCAGAGGGGTCAAAATTGAAGCTTTTGAGTAATCATAACTCTGTAAAATGGCAATTTTGGTCACTGTGAGGGTTTAAAAAGTGGTTATTCAACATGAGGCACGATCCAATTGACATTTTCAATCATTTTTGGTACAGTCCAAAAAATCAATTTTCGGATGAAAAACGATGACTCCGGACAGGTCGAACGATCCCAAAATGGTCAATATGGATGAAATTTTAACATTTAATCTTTTGACTCTAAATGACTGTTGGATGTGAATTATGACTTTGTCAACTAAAATAAGTGTGTTTAAAGTCATTTCTGTGCCTGAAACGGGTCAAAATTGAAGCTTTTGAGTAAGCAAAACTCTGTAAAAATGGCAATTTGGTCACTCTGAGGGTTTAAAAAGTGGTTTTTCAACAGGAGGCACGATCCAATTGACATTTTGAATCATTTTTGGTACAGTCCAAAAATCAATTTTCGGATGAAAAACGATGACTCCGGACATGTCGAACGATCCCAAAATTGTCAATATGGATGAAATTGTAACATTTAATCTTTTGACTGTAAATGACTGTTGGATGTGAATTATGACTTTGTCAACTAAAATAAGTGTGTTTAAAGTCATTTCTGTGCCTCAAAGGGGTCAAAATTGAAGCTTTTGAGTAATCATAACTCTGTAAAAATGGCAATTTTGGTCACTGTGAGGGTTTAAAAAGTGGTTATTCAACATGAGGCACAATCCAATTGACATTTTGAATCATTTTTGGTACAGTCCCAAAAAATCAATTTTCGGATGAAAAACGATGACTCCGGACATGTCGAACGATCCCAAAATGGTCAATATGGATGAAATTTTAACATTTAATCTTTTGACTCTAAATGCCTGTTGGATGTGAATTATGACTTTGTCAACTAAAATAAGTGTGTTTTAAAGTCATTTCTGTGCCTGAAACGGGTCAAAATTGAAGCTTTTTGAGTAAGCAAAACTCTGTAAAAATGGCAATTTTGGTCACTGTGAGGGTTTAAAAGTGGTTATTCAACATGAGGCACGATCCAATTGACATTTTGAATCATTTTTGGTACAGTCCAAAAAATGAATTTTCGGATGAAAAACGATGACTCCGGACATGTCGAACGATCCCAAAATGGTCAATATGGATGAAATTTTAACATTTAATCTTTTGACTGTAAATGACTGGTGGATGTGAATTATGACTTTGTCAACTAAAATAAGTGTGTTTAAAGTCATTTCTGTGCCTCAAAGGGGTCAAAATTGAAGCTTTTGAGTCAGCAAAACTGTGTAAAAATGGCAATTTTGGTCACTGTGAGGCTTTAAAAAGTGGTTATTCAACATGAGGCATAATCCAATTGACATTTTGAATCATTTTTGGTACAGTCCAAAAAATCAATTTTCGGATGAAAAACGATGACTCCGGACATGTCGAACGATCCCAAAATGGTCAATATGGATGAAATTGTAACATTTAATCTTTTGACTGTAAAAGACTGTTGGATGTGAATTATGACTTTGTCAACTAAAATAAGTGTGTTTAAAGTCATTTCTGTGCCTCAAAGGGGTCAAAATTGAAGCTTTTGAGTAATCATAACTCTGTAAAAATGGCAATTTTGGTCACTGTGAGGGTTTAAAAAGTGGTTATTCAACATGAGGCACGATCCAATTGACATTTTGAATCATTTTTGGTACAGTCCAAAAAATCAATTTTCGGATGAAAAACGATGACTCCGGACATGTCGAACGATCCCAAAATGGTCAATATGGATGAAATTTTAACATTTAATCTTTTGACTCTAAATGACTGTTGGATGTGAATTATGACTTTGTCAACTAAAATAAGTGTGTTTAAAGTCATTTCTGTGCCTAAAACGGGTCAAAATTGAAGCTTTTGAGTAAGCAAAACTCTGTAAAAATGGCAATTTTGGTCACTCTGAGGGTTTAAAAAGTGGTTATTCAACATGAGGCACGATCCAATTGACATTTTGAATCATTTTTGGTACAGTCCAAAAAATCAATTTTCGGATGAAAAACGATGACTCCGGACATGTCGAACGATCCCAAAATGGTCAATATGGATGAAATTTTAACATTTAATCTTTTGACTGTAAATGACTGGTGGATGTGAATTATGACTTTGTCAACTAAAATAAGTGTGTTTAAAGTCATTTCTGTGCCTCAAAGGGGTCAAAATTGAAGCTTTTGAGTAATTAAAACTCTGCAAAAAATGGCAATTTTGGTCACTCTGAGGCTTTAAAAAGTGGTTATTCAACATGAGGCATGATCCAATTGACATTTTGAATCATTTTTGGTACAGTCCAAAAAATCAATTTTCGGATGAAAAACGATGACTCCGGGCATGTCGAACGATCCCAAAATGGTCAATATGGATGAAATTGTAACATTTAATCTTTTGACTGTAAATGACTGTTGGATGTGAATTAGGACTTTGTCAACTAAAATAAGTGTGTTTAAAGTCATTTCTGTGCCTGAAACAGGTCAAAATTGAAGCTTTTGAGTAATCAAAACTCTGTAAAAATGGCAATTTTGGTCACTGTGAGGCTTTAAAAAGTGGTTATTCAACATGAGGCATGATCCAATTGACATTTTGAATCATTTTTGGTACAGTCCAAAAAATGAATTTTCGGATGAAAAACGATGACTCCGGACATGTCGAACGATCCCAAAATGGTCAATATGGATGAAATTTTAACATTCAATCTTTTGACTGTAAATGACTGTTGGATGTGAATTATGACTTTGTCAACTAAAATAAGTGTGTTTAAAGTCATTTCTGTGCCTGAAACTGGTCAAAATTGAAGCTTTTGAGTAAGCAAAACTCCGTAAAAATGGCAATTTTGGTCACTCTGAGGGTTTAAAAAGTGGTTATTCAACATGAGGCATGATCCAATTGACATTTTGAATCATTTTTGGTACAGTCCAAAAAATCAATTTTCGGATGAAAAACGATGACTCCGGACATGTCGAACGATCCCAAAATGGTCAATATGGATGAAATTTTAACATTTAATCTTTTGACTGTAAATGACTGGTGGATGTGAATTATGACTTTGTCAACTAAAATAAGTGTTTTTAAGTCATTTCTGTGCCTCAAAGGGGTCAAAATTGAAGCTTTTGAGTAATCATAACTCTGTAAAAATGGCAATTTTGGTCACTGTGAGGGTTTAAAAAGTGGTTATTCAACATGAGGCACGATCCAATTGACATTTTGAATCATTTTTGGTACAGTCCAAAAAATCAATTTTCGGATGAAAAACGATGACTCCGGACATGTCGAACGATCCCAAAATGGTCAATATGGATGAAATTTTAACATTTAATCTTTTGACTCTAAATGACTGTTGGATGTGAATTATGACTTTGTCAACTAAAATAAGTGTGTTTAAAGTCATTTCTGTGCCTGAAACGGGTCAAAATTGAAGCTTTTGAGTAAGCAAAACTCTGTAAAAATGGCAATTTTGGTCACTCTGAGGGTTTAAAAAGTGGTTATTCAACATGAGGCACGATCCAATTGACATTTTGAATCATTTTTGGTACAGTCCAAAAAATCAATTTTCGGATGAAAAACGATGACTCCGGACATGTCGAACGATCCCAAAATGGTCAATATGGATGAAATTGTAACATTTAATCTTTTGACTGTAAATGACTGTTGGATGTGAATTAGGACTTTGTCAACTAAAATAAGTGTGTTTAAAGTCATTTCTGTGCCTGAAATGGTTCAAAATTGAAGCTTTTGAGTAAGCAAAACTCTGTAAAAATGGCAATTTTGGTCACTCTGAGGGTTTAAAAAGTGGTTATTCAACATGAGGCACGATCCAATTGACATTTTGAATCATTTTTGGTACAGTCCAAAAAATCAATTTTCGGATGAAAAACGATGACTCCGGACATGTCGAACGATCCCAAAATGGTCAATATGGATGAAATTTTAACATTTAATCTTTTGACTGTAAATGACTGGTGGATGTGAATTATGACTTTGTCAACTAAAATAAGTGTTTTTTAAGTCATTTCTGTGCCTCAAAGGGGTCAGAATTGAAGCTTTTGAGTAATCATAACTCTGTAAAAATGGCAATTTTGGTCACTGTGAGGGTTTAAAAAGTGGTTATTCAACATGAGGCACGATCCAATTGACATTTTGAATCATTTTTGGTACAGTCCAAAAAATCAATTTTCGGATGAAAAACGATGACTCCGGACATGTCGAACGATCCCAAAATGGTCAATATGGATGAAATTTTAACATTCAATCTTTTGACTGTAAATGACTGTTGGATGTGAATTATGACTTTGTCAACTAAAATAAGTGTGTTTAAAGTCATTTCTGTGCCTGAAACTGGTCAAAATTGAAGCTTTTGAGTAAGCAAAACGCTGTAAAAATGGCAATTTTGGTCACTCTGAGGGTTTAAAAAGTGGTTATTCAACATGAGGCATGATCCAATTGACATTTTGAATCATTTTTGGTACAGTCCAAAAAATCAATTTTCGGATGAAAAACGATGACTCCGGACATGTCGAACGATCCCAAAATGGTCAATATGGATGAAATTTTAACATTTAATCTTTTGACTCTAAATGACTGTTGGATGTGAATTATGACTTTGTCAACTAAAATAAGTGTGTTTAAAGTCATTTCTGTGCCTGAAACGGGTCAAAATTGAAGCTTTTGAGTAAGCAAAACTCTGTAAAAATGGCAATTTTGGTCACTCTGAGGGTTTAAAAAGTGGTTATTCAACATGAGGCACGATCCAATTGACATTTTGAATCATTTTTGGTACAGTCCAAAAAATCAATTTTCGGATGAAGACGATGACTCCGGACATGCCGAACGATCCCATAATGGCCAATATGGATGAAATTTTAACATTTAATCTTTTGACTGTAAATGACTGGTGGATGTGAATTATGACTTTGTCAACTAAAATAAGTGTGTTTAAAGTCATTTCTGTGCCTCAAAGGGGTCAAAATTGAAGCTTTTGAGTAATTAAAACTCTGTAAAAATGGCAATTTTGGTCACTCTGAGGCTTTAAAAAGTGGTTATTCAACATGAGGCACGATCCAATTGACATTTTGAATCATTTTTGGTACAGTCCAAAAAATCAATTTTCGGATGAAAAACGATGACTCCTGGCCTGTTGAACGTTCCCAAAATGGTCTATAATGATGAAATTTTAACATTTAATCTTTTGACTGTAAATGACTGTTGGATGTGAATTATGACTTTGTCAACTAAAATAAGTGTGTTTAAAGTCATTTCTGTGCCTCAAAGGGGTCAAAATTGAAGCTTTTGAGTAATCATAACTCTGTAAAAATGGCAATTTTGGTCACTGTGAGGGTTTAAAAAGTGGTTATTCAACATGAGGCACGATCCAATTGACATTTTGAATCATTTTTGGTACAGTCCAAAAAATCAATTTTCGGATGAAAAACGATGACTCCGGACATGTCGAACGATCCCAAAATGGTCAATATGGATGAAATTTTAACATTTAATCTTTTGACTCTAAATGACTGTTGGATGTGAATTATGACTTTGTCAACTAAAATAAGTGTGTTTAAAGTCATTTCTGTGCCTGAAACGGGTCAAAATTGAAGCTTTTGAGTAAGCAAAACTCTGTAAAAATGGCAATTTTGGTCACTCTGAGGGTTTAAAAAGTGGTTATTCAACATGAGGCACGATCCAATTGACATTTTGAATCATTTTTGGTACAGTCCAAAAAATCAATTTTCGGATGAAAAACGATGACTCCGGACATGTCGAACGATCCCAAAATGGTCAATATGGATGAAATTGTAACATTTAATCTTTTGACTGTAAATGACTGTTGGATGTGAATTATGACTTTGTCAACTAAAATAAGTGTGTTTAAAGTCATTTCTGTGCCTCAAAGGGGTCAAAATTGAAGCTTTTGAGTAATCATAACTCTGTAAAAATGGCAATTTTGGTCACTGTGAGGGTTTAAAAAGTGGTTATTCAACATGAGGCACGATCCAATTGACATTTTGAATCATTTTTGGTACAGTCCAACAAATCAATTTTCGGATGAAAAACGATGACTCCGGACATGTCGAACGATCCCAAAATGGTCAATATGGATGAAATTTTAACATTTAATCTTTTGACTCTAAATGACTGTTGGATGTGAATTATGACTTTGTCAACTAAAATAAGTGTGTTTAAAGTCATTTCTGTGCCTGAAACGGGTCAAAATTGAAGCTTTTGAGTAAGCAAAACTCTGTAAAAATGGCAATTTTGGTCACTGTGAGGGTTTAAAAAGTGGTTATTCAACATGAGGCACGATCCAATTGACATTTTGAATCATTTTTGGTACAGTCCAAAAAATGAATTTTCGGATGAAAAACGATGACTCCGGACATGTCGAACGATCCCAAAATGGTCAATATGGATGAAATTTTAACATTCAATCTTTTGACTGTAAATGACTGTTGGATGTGAATTATGACTTTGTCAACTAAAATAAGTGTGTTTAAAGTCATTTCTGTGCCTGAAACTGGTCAAAATTGAAGCTTTTGAGTAAGCAAAACTCTGTAAAAATGGCAATTTTGGTCACTCTGAGGGTTTAAAAAGTGGTTATTCAACATGAGGCATGATCCAATTGACATTTTGAATCATTTTTGGTACAGTCCAAAAAATCAATTTTCGGATGAAAAACGATGACTCCGGACATGTCGAACGATCCCATAATGGCCAATATGGATGAAATTTTAACATTTAATCTTTTGACTGTAAATGACTGGTGGATGTGAATTATGACTTTGTCAACTAAAATACGTGTTTTTAAGTCATTTCTGTGCCTCAAAGGGGTCAAAATTGAAGCTTTTGAGTAATCATAACTCTGTAAAAATGGCAATTTTGGTCACTGTGAGGGTTTAAAAAGTGGTTATTCAACATGAGGCACGATCCAATTGACATTTTGAATCATTTTTGGTACAGTCCAAAAAATCAATTTTCGGATGAAAAACGATGACTCCGGACATGTCGAACGATCCCAAAATGGTCAATATGGATGAAATTTTAACATTTAATCTTTTGACTGTAAATGACTGGTGGATGTGAATTATGACTTTGTCAACTAAAATAAGTGTGTTTAAAGTCATTTCTGTGCCTCAAAGGGGTCAAAATTGAAGCTTTTGAGTCAGCAAAACTGTGTAAAAATGGCAATTTTGGTCACTGTGAGGCTTTAAAAAGTGGTTATTCAACATGAGGCATAATCCAATTGACATTTTGAATCATTTTTGGTACAGTCCAAAAAATCAATTTTCGGATGAAAAACGATGACTCCGGACATGTCGAACGATCCCAAAATGGTCAATATGGATGAAATTGTAACATTTAATCTTTTGACTGTAAATGACTGTTGGATGTGAATTATGACTTTGTCAACTAAAATAAGTGTGTTTAAAGTCATTTCTGTGCCTCAAAGGGGTCAAAATTGAAGCTTTTGAGTAATCATAACTCTGTAAAAATGGCAATTTTGGTCACTGTGAGGGTTTAAAAAGTGGTTATTCAACATGAGGCACGATCCAATTGACATTTTGAATCATTTTTGGTACAGTCCAAAAAATCAATTTTCGGATGAAAAACGATGACTCCGGACATGTCGAACGATCCCAAAATGGTCAATATGGATGAAATTTTAACATTTAATCTTTTGACTCTAAATGACTGTTGGATGTGAATTATGACTTTGTCAACTAAAATAAGTGTGTTTAAAGTCATTTCTGTGCCTGAAACGGGTCAAAATTGAAGCTTTTGAGTAAGCAAAACTCTGTAAAAATGGCAATTTTGGTCACTCTGAGGGTTTAAAAAGTGGTTATTCAACATGAGGCACGATCCAATTGACATTTTGAATCATTTTTGGTACAGTCCAAAAAATCAATTTTCGGATGAAAAACGATGACTCCGGACATGTCGAACGATCCCAAAATGGTCAATATGGATGAAATTTTAACATTTAATCTTTTGACTGTAAATGACTGGTGGATGTGAATTATGACTTTGTCAACTAAAATAAGTGTGTTTAAAGTCATTTCTGTGCCTCAAAGGGGTCAAAATTGAAGCTTTTGAGTAATTAAAACTCTGCAAAAAATGGCAATTTTGGTCACTCTGAGGCTTTAAAAAGTGGTTATTCAACATGAGGCATGATCCAATTGACATTTTGAATCATTTTTGGTACAGTCCAAAAAATCAATTTTCGGATGAAAAACGATGACTCCGGGCATGTCGAACGATCCCAAAATGGTCAATATGGATGAAATTGTAACATTTAATCTTTTGACTGTAAATGACTGTTGGATGTGAATTAGGACTTTGTCAACTAAAATAAGTGTGTTTAAAGTCATTTCTGTGCCTGAAACAGGTCAAAATTGAAGCTTTTGAGTAATCAAAACTCTGTAAAAATGGCAATTTTGGTCACTGTGAGGCTTTAAAAAGTGGTTATTCAACATGAGGCACGATCCAATTGACATTTTGAATCATTTTTGGTACAGTCCAAAAAATGAATTTTCGGATGAAAAACGATGACTCCGGACATGTCGAACGATCCCAAAATGGTCAATATGGATGAAATTTTAACATTCAATCTTTTGACTGTAAATGACTGTTGGATGTGAATTATGACTTTGTCAACTAAAATAAGTGTGTTTAAAGTCATTTCTGTGCCTGAAACTGGTCAAAATTGAAGCTTTTGAGTAAGCAAAACTCTGTAAAAATGGCAATTTTGGTCACTCTGAGGGTTTAAAAAGTGGTTATTCAACATGAGGCATGATCCAATTGACATTTTGAATCATTTTTGGTACAGTCCAAAAAATCAATTTTCGGATGAAAAACGATGACTCCGGACATGTCGAACGATCCCAAAATGGTCAATATGGATGAAATTTTAACATTTAATCTTTTGACTGTAAATGACTGTTGGATGTGAATTATGACTTTGTCAACTAAAATAAGTGTTTTTAAGTCATTTCTGTGCCTCAAAGGGGTCAAAATTGAAGCTTTTGAGTAATCATAACTCTGTAAAAATGGCAATTTTGGTCACTGTGAGGGTTTAAAAAGTGGTTATTCAACATGAGGCACGATCCAATTGACATTTTGAATCATTTTTGGTACAGTCCAAAAAATCAATTTTCGGATGAAAAACGATGACTCCGGACATGTCGAACGATCCCAAAATGGTCAATATGGATGAAATTTTAACATTTAATCTTTTGACTGTAAATGACTGGTGGATGTGAATTATGACTTTGTCAACTAAAATAAGTGTGTTTAAAGTCATTTCTGTGCCTCAAAGGGGTCAAAATTGAAGCTTTTGAGTAAGCAAAACTGTGTAAAAATGGCAATTTTGGTCACTGTGAGGCTTTAAAAAGTGGTTATTCAACATGAGGCACGATCCAATTGACATTTTGAATCATTTTTGGTTTAGTCCAAAAAATCAATTTTCGGATGAAAAACGATGACTCCGGACAGGTCGAACGATCCCAAAATGGTCAATATGGATGAAATTTTAACATTTAATCTTTTGACTCTAAATGACTGTTGGATGTGAATTATGACTTTGTCAACTAAAATAAGTGTGTTTAAAGTCATTTCTGTGCCTCAAAGGGGTCAAAATTGAAGCTTTTGAGTAAGCAAAACTGTGTAAAAATGGCAATTTTGGTCACTGTGAGGCTTTAAAAAGTGGTTATTCAACATGAGGCACGATCCAATTGACATTTTGAATCATTTTTGGTTTAGTCCAAAAAATCAATTTTCGGATGAAAAACGATGACTCCGGACATGTCGAACGATCCCAAAATGGTCAATATGGATGAAATTTTAACATTTAATCTTTTGACTCTAAATGACTGTTGGATGTGAATTATGACTTTGTCAACTAAAATAAGTGTGTTTTAAGTCATTTATGTGCCTCAAAGGGGTCAAAATTGAAGCTTTTGAGTAATCATAACTCTGTAAAAATGGCAATTTTGGTCACTGTGAGGGTTTAAAAAGTGGTTATTCAACATGAGGCACCATCCAATTGACATTTTGAATCATTTTTGGTACAGTCCAAAAAATCAATTTTCGGATGAAAAACGATGACTCCGGACATGTCGAACGATCCCAAAATGGTCAATATGGATGAAATTTTAACATTCAATCTTTTGACTGTAAATGACTGTTGGATGTGAATTATGACTTTGTCAACTAAAATAAGTGTGTTTAAAGTCATTTCTGTGCCTGAAACGGGTCAAAATTGAAGCTTTTGAGTAAGCAAAAATCTGTAAAAATGGCAATTTTGGTCACTCTGAGGGTTTAAAAAGTGGTTATTCAACATGAGGCACGACCCAATTGACATTTTGAATCATTTTTGGTACAGTCCAAAAAATAAATTTTCGGATGAAAAACGATGACTCCGGACATGTCGAACAATCCCAAAATGGTCAATATGGATGAAATTTTAACATTTAATCTTTTGACTCTAAATGACTGTTGGATGTGAATTATGACTTTGTCAACTAAAATAAGTGTGTTTAAAGTCATTTCTGTGCCTGAAACGGGTCAAAATTGAAGCTTTTGAGTAAGCAAAACTCTGTAAAAATGGCAATTTTGGTCACTCTGAGGGTTTAAAAAGTGGTTATTTAACATGAGGCACGACCCAATTGACATTTTGAATCATTTTTGGTACAGTCCAAAAAATCAATTTCCGGATGAAAAACGATGACTCCGGACCTGTTGAACGTTCCCAAAATGGTCTATAATGATGAAATTTTAACATTTAATCTTTTGACTCTAAATGACTGTTGGATGTGAATTATGACTTTGTCAACTAAAATAAGTGTTTTTTAAGTCATTTCTGTGCCTCAGAGGGGTCAAAATTGAAGCTTTTGAGTAATCATAACTCTGTAAAAATGGCAATTTTGGTCACTGTGAGGGTTTAAAAAGTGGTTATTCAACATGAGGCACGATCCAATTGACATTTTCAATCATTTTTGGTACAGTCCAAAAAATCAATTTTCGGATGAAAAACGATGACTCCGGACAGGTCGAACGATCCCAAAATGGTCAATATGGATGAAATTTTAACATTTAATCTTTTGACTCTAAATGACTGTTGGATGTGAATTATGACTTTGTCAACTAAAATAAGTGTGTTTAAAGTCATTTCTGTGCCTGAAACGGGTCAAAATTGAAGCTTTTGAGTAAGCAAAACTCTGTAAAAATGGCAATTTTGGTCACTCTGAGGGTTTAAAAAGTGGTTTTTCAACATGAGGCACGATCCAATTGACATTTTGAATCATTTTTGGTACAGTCCAAAAAATCAATTTTCGGATGAAAAACGATGACTCCGGACATGTCGAACGATCCCAAAATTGTCAATATGGATGAAATTGTAACATTTAATCTTTTGACTGTAAATGACTGTTGGATGTGAATTATGACTTTGTCAACTAAAATAAGTGTGTTTAAAGTCATTTCTGTGCCTCAAAGGGGTCAAAATTGAAGCTTTTGAGTAATCATAACTCTGTAAAAATGGCAATTTTGGTCACTGTGAGGGTTTAAAAAGTGGTTATTCAACATGAGGCACAATCCAATTGACATTTTGAATCATTTTTGGTACAGTCCAAAAAATCAATTTTCGGATGAAAAACGATGACTCCGGACATGTCGAACGATCCCAAAATGGTCAATATGGATGAAATTTTAACATTTAATCTTTTGACTCTAAATGACTGTTGGATGTGAATTATGACTTTGTCAACTAAAATAAGTGTGTTTAAAGTCATTTCTGTGCCTGAAACGGGTCAAAATTGAAGCTTTTGAGTAAGCAAAACTCTGTAAAAATGGCAATTTTGGTCACTGTGAGGGTTTAAAAAGTGGTTATTCAACATGAGGCACGATCCAATTGACATTTTGAATCATTTTTGGTACAGTCCAAAAAATGAATTTTCGGATGAAAAACGATGACTCCGGACATGTCGAACGATCCCAAAATGGTCAATATGGATGAAATTTTAACATTTAATCTTTTGACTGTAAATGACTGGTGGATGTGAATTATGACTTTGTCAACTAAAATAAGTGTGTTTAAAGTCATTTCTGTGCCTCAAAGGGGTCAAAATTGAAGCTTTTGAGTCAGCAAAACTGTGTAAAAATGGCAATTTTGGTCACTGTGAGGCTTTAAAAAGTGGTTATTCAACATGAGGCATAATCCAATTGACATTTTGAATCATTTTTGGTACAGTCCAAAAAATCAATTTTCGGATGAAAAACGATGACTCCGGACATGTCGAACGATCCCAAAATGGTCAATATGGATGAAATTGTAACATTTAATCTTTTGACTGTAAATGACTGTTGGATGTGAATTATGACTTTGTCAACTAAAATAAGTGTGTTTAAAGTCATTTCTGTGCCTCAAAGGGGTCAAAATTGAAGCTTTTGAGTAATCATAACTCTGTAAAAATGGCAATTTTGGTCACTGTGAGGGTTTAAAAAGTGGTTATTCAACATGAGGCACGATCCAATTGACATTTTGAATCATTTTTGGTACAGTCCAAAAAATCAATTTTCGGATGAAAAACGATGACTCCGGACATGTCGAACGATCCCAAAATGGTCAATATGGATGAAATTTTAACATTTAATCTTTTGACTCTAAATGACTGTTGGATGTGAATTATGACTTTGTCAACTAAAATAAGTGTGTTTAAAGTCATTTCTGTGCCTAAAACGGGTCAAAATTGAAGCTTTTGAGTAAGCAAAACTCTGTAAAAATGGCAATTTTGGTCACTCTGAGGGTTTAAAAAGTGGTTATTCAACATGAGGCACGATCCAATTGACATTTTGAATCATTTTTGGTACAGTCCAAAAAATCAATTTTCGGATGAAAAACGATGACTCCGGACATGTCGAACGATCCCAAAATGGTCAATATGGATGAAATTTTAACATTTAATCTTTTGACTGTAAATGACTGGTGGATGTGAATTATGACTTTGTCAACTAAAATAAGTGTGTTTAAAGTCATTTCTGTGCCTCAAAGGGGTCAAAATTGAAGCTTTTGAGTAATTAAAACTCTGCAAAAAATGGCAATTTTGGTCACTCTGAGGCTTTAAAAAGTGGTTATTCAACATGAGGCATGATCCAATTGACATTTTGAATCATTTTTGGTACAGTCCAAAAAATCAATTTTCGGATGAAAAACGATGACTCCGGGCATGTCGAACGATCCCAAAATGGTCAATATGGATGAAATTGTAACATTTAATCTTTTGACTGTAAATGACTGTTGGATGTGAATTAGGACTTTGTCAACTAAAATAAGTGTGTTTAAAGTCATTTCTGTGCCTGAAACAGGTCAAAATTGAAGCTTTTGAGTAATCAAAACTCTGTAAAAATGGCAATTTTGGTCACTGTGAGGCTTTAAAAAGTGGTTATTCAACATGAGGCATGATCCAATTGACATTTTGAATCATTTTTGGTACAGTCCAAAAAATGAATTTTCGGATGAAAAACGATGACTCCGGACATGTCGAACGATCCCAAAATGGTCAATATGGATGAAATTTTAACATTCAATCTTTTGACTGTAAATGACTGTTGGATGTGAATTATGACTTTGTCAACTAAAATAAGTGTGTTTAAAGTCATTTCTGTGCCTGAAACTGGTCAAAATTGAAGCTTTTGAGTAAGCAAAACTCCGTAAAAATGGCAATTTTGGTCACTCTGAGGGTTTAAAAAGTGGTTATTCAACATGAGGCATGATCCAATTGACATTTTGAATCATTTTTGGTACAGTCCAAAAAATCAATTTTCGGATGAAAAACGATGACTCCGGACATGTCGAACGATCCCAAAATGGTCAATATGGATGAAATTTTAACATTTAATCTTTTGACTGTAAATGACTGGTGGATGTGAATTATGACTTTGTCAACTAAAATAAGTGTTTTTAAGTCATTTCTGTGCCTCAAAGGGGTCAAAATTGAAGCTTTTGAGTAATCATAACTCTGTAAAAATGGCAATTTTGGTCACTGTGAGGGTTTAAAAAGTGGTTATTCAACATGAGGCACGATCCAATTGACATTTTGAATCATTTTTGGTACAGTCCAAAAAATCAATTTTCGGATGAAAAACGATGACTCCGGACATGTCGAACGATCCCAAAATGGTCAATATGGATGAAATTTTAACATTTAATCTTTTGACTCTAAATGACTGTTGGATGTGAATTATGACTTTGTCAACTAAAATAAGTGTGTTTAAAGTCATTTCTGTGCCTGAAACGGGTCAAAATTGAAGCTTTTGAGTAAGCAAAACTCTGTAAAAATGGCAATTTTGGTCACTCTGAGGGTTTAAAAAGTGGTTATTCAACATGAGGCACGATCCAATTGACATTTTGAATCATTTTTGGTACAGTCCAAAAAATCAATTTTCGGATGAAAAACGATGACTCCGGACATGTCGAACGATCCCAAAATGGTCAATATGGATGAAATTTTAACATTTAATCTTTTGACTGTAAATGACTGGTGGATGTGAATTATGACTTTGTCAACTAAAATAAGTGTGTTTAAAGTCATTTCTGTGCCTCAAAGGGGTCAAAATTGAAGCTTTTGAGTAAGCAAAACTGTGTAAAAATGGCAATTTTGGTCACTGTGAGGCTTTAAAAAGTGGTTATTCAACATGAGGCACGATCCAATTGACATTTTGAATCATTTTTGGTTTAGTCCAAAAAATCAATTTTCGGATGAAAAACGATGACTCCGGACATGTCGAACGATCCCAAAATGGTCAATATGGATGAAATTTTAACATTTAATCTTTTGACTGTAAATGACTGTTAGATGTGAATTATGACTTTGTCAACTAAAATAAGTGTGTTTAAAGTAATTTCTGTGCCTGAAACGGGTCAAAATTGAAGCTTTTGAGTAAGCAAAACTCTGTAAAAATGGCAATTTTGGTCACGCTGAGGGTTTAAAAAGTGGTTATTCAACATGAGGCACGATCCAATTGACATTTTGAATAATTTTTGGTACAGTCCAAAAAATCAATTTTCGGATGAAAAACGATGACTCCGGACATGTCGAACGATCCCAAAATGGTCAATATGGATGAAATTTTAACATTTAATCTTTTGACTCTAAATGACTGTTGGATGTGAATTATGACTTTGTCAACTAAAATAAGTGTGTTTTAAGTCATTTATGTGCCTCAAAGGGGTCAAAATTGAAGCTTTTGAGTAATCATAACTCTGTAAAAATGGCAATTTTGGTCACTGTGAGGGTTTAAAAAGTGGTTATTCAACATGAGGCACCATCCAATTGACATTTTGAATCATTTTTGGTACAGTCCAAAAAATCAATTTTCGGATGAAAAACGATGACTCCGGACATGTCGAACGATCCCAAAATGGTCAATATGGATGAAATTTTAACATTCAATCTTTTGACTGTAAATGACTGTTGGATGTGAATTATGACTTTGTCAACTAAAATAAGTGTGTTTAAAGTCATTTCTGTGCCTGAAACGGGTCAAAATTGAAGCTTTTGAGTAAGCAAAAATCTGTAAAAATGGCAATTTTGGTCACTCTGAGGGTTTAAAAAGTGGTTATTCAACATGAGGCACGACCCAATTGACATTTTGAATCATTTTTGGTACAGTCCAAAAAATAAATTTTCGGATGAAAAACGATGACTCCGGACATGTCGAACAATCCCAAAATGGTCAATATGGATGAAATTTTAACATTTAATCTTTTGACTCTAAATGACTGTTGGATGTGAATTATGACTTTGTCAACTAAAATAAGTGTGTTTAAAGTCATTTCTGTGCCTGAAACGGGTCAAAATTGAAGCTTTTGAGTAAGCAAAACTCTGTAAAAATGGCAATTTTGGTCACTCTGAGGGTTTAAAAAGTGGTTATTTAACATGAGGCACGACCCAATTGACATTTTGAATCATTTTTGGTACAGTCCAAAAAATCAATTTCCGGATGAAAAACGATGACTCCGGACCTGTTGAACGTTCCCAAAATGGTCTATAATGATGAAATTTTAACATTTAATCTTTTGACTCTAAATGACTGTTGGATGTGAATTATGACTTTGTCAACTAAAATAAGTGTTTTTTAAGTCATTTCTGTGCCTCAAAGGGGTCAAAATTGAAGCTTTTGAGTAATCATAACTCTGTAAAAATGGCAATTTTGGTCACTGTGAGGGTTTAAAAAGTGGTTATTCAACATGAGGCACCATCCAATTGACATTTTGAATCATTTTTGGTACAGTCCAAAAAATCAATTTTCGGATGAAAAACGATGACTCCGGACATGTCGAACGATCCCAAAATGGTCAATATGGATGAAATTTTAACATTCAATCTTTTGACTGTAAATGACTGTTGGATGTGAATTATGACTTTGTCAACTAAAATAAGTGTGTTTAAAGTCATTTCTGTGCCTGAAACGGGTCAAAATTGAAGCTTTTGAGTAAGCAAAAATCTGTAAAAATGGCAATTTTGGTCACTCTGAGGGTTTAAAAAGTGGTTATTCAACATGAGGCACGACCCAATTGACATTTTGAATCATTTTTGGTACAGTCCAAAAAATAAATTTTCGGATGAAAAACGATGACTCCGGACATGTCGAACAATCCCAAAATGGTCAATATGGATGAAATTTTAACATTTAATCTTTTGACTCTAAATGACTGTTGGATGTGAATTATGACTTTGTCAACTAAAATAAGTGTGTTTAAAGTCATTTCTGTGCCTGAAACGGGTCAAAATTGAAGCTTTTGAGTAAGCAAAACTCTGTAAAAATGGCAATTTTGGTCACTCTGAGGGTTTAAAAAGTGGTTATTTAACATGAGGCACGACCCAATTGACATTTTGAATCATTTTTGGTACAGTCCAAAAAATCAATTTCCGGATGAAAAACAATGACTCCGGACCTGTTGAACGTTCCCAAAATGGTCTATAATGATGAAATTTTAACATTTAATCTTTTGACTCTAAATGACTGTTGGATGTGAATTATGACTTTGTCAACTAAAATAAGTGTTTTTTAAGTCATTTCTGTGCCTCAGAGGGGTCAAAATTGAAGCTTTTGAGTAATCATAACTCTGTAAAAATGGCAATTTTGGTCACTGTGAGGGTTTAAAAAGTGGTTATTCAACATGAGGCACGATCCAATTGACATTTTCAATCATTTTTGGTACAGTCCAAAAAATCAATTTTCGGATGAAAAACGATGACTCCGGACAGGTCGAACGATCCCAAAATGGTCAATATGGATGAAATTTTAACATTTAATCTTTTGACTCTAAATGACTGTTGGATGTGAATTATGACTTTGTCAACTAAAATAAGTGTGTTTAAAGTCATTTCTGTGCCTGAAACGGGTCAAAATTGAAGCTTTTGAGTAAGCAAAACTCTGTAAAAATGGCAATTTTGGTCACTCTGAGGGTTTAAAAAGTGGTTATTCAACATGAGGCACGATCCAATTGACATTTTGAATCATTTTTGGTACAGTCCAAAAAATCAATTTTCGGATGAAAAACGATGACTCCGGACATGTCGAACGATCCCAAAATGGTCAATATGGATGAAATTGTAACATTTAATCTTTTGACTGTAAATGACTGTTGGATGTGAATTATGACTTTGTCAACTAAAATAAGTGTGTTTAAAGTCATTTCTGTGCCTCAAAGGGGTCAAAATTGAAGCTTTTGAGTAATCATAACTCTGTAAAAATGGCAATTTTGGTCACTGTGAGGGTTTAAAAAGTGGTTATTCAACATGAGGCACGATCCAATTGACATTTTGAATCATTTTTGGTACAGTCCAAAAAATCAATTTTCGGATGAAAAACGATGACTCCGGACATGTCGAACGATCCCAAAATGGTCAATATGGATGAAATTTTAACATTTAATCTTTTGACTCTAAATGACTGTTGGATGTGAATTATGACTTTGTCAACTAAAATAAGTGTGTTTAAAGTCATTTCTGTGTCTGAAACGGGTCAAAATTGAAGCTTTTGAGTAAGCAAAACTCTGTAAAAATGGCAATTTTGGTCACTGTGAGGGTTTAAAAAGTGGTTATTCAACATGAGGCACGATCCAATTGACATTTTGAATCATGTTTGGTACAGTCCAAAAAATGAATTTTCGGATGAAAAACGATGACTCCGGACATGTCGAACGATCCCAAAATGGTCAATATGGATGAAATTTTAACATTTAATCTTTTGACTGTAAATGACTGGTGGATGTGAATTATGACTTTGTCAACTAAAATAAGTGTGTTTAAAGTCATTTCTGTGCCTCAAAGGGGTCAAAATTGAAGCTTTTGAGTCAGCAAAACTGTGTAAAAATGGCAATTTTGGTCACTGTGAGGCTTTAAAAAGTGGTTATTCAACATGAGGCATAATCCAATTGACATTTTGAATCATTTTTGGTACAGTCCAAAAAATCAATTTTCGGATGAAAAACGATGACTCCGGACATGTCGAACGATCCCAAAATGGTCAATATGGATGAAATTGTAACATTTAATCTTTTGACTGTAAATGACTGTTGGATGTGAATTATGACTTTGTCAACTAAAATAAGTGTGTTTAAAGTCATTTCTGTGCCTCAAAGGGGTCAAAATTGAAGCTTTTGAGTAATCATAACTCTGTAAAAATGGCAATTTTGGTCACTGTGAGGGTTTAAAAAGTGGTTATTCAACATGAGGCACGATCCAATTGACATTTTGAATCATTTTTGGTACAGTCCAAAAAATCAATTTTCGGATGAAAAACGATGACTCCGGACATGTCGAACGATCCCAAAATGGTCAATATGGATGAAATTTTAACATTTAATCTTTTGACTCTAAATGACTGTTGGATGTGAATTATGACTTTGTCAACTAAAATAAGTGTGTTTAAAGTCATTTCTGTGCCTAAAACGGGTCAAAATTGAAGCTTTTGAGTAAGCAAAACTCTGTAAAAATGGCAATTTTGGTCACTCTGAGGGTTTAAAAAGTGGTTATTCAACATGAGGCACGATCCAATTGACATTTTGAATCATTTTTGGTACAGTCCAAAAAATCAATTTTCGGATGAAAAACGATGACTCCGGACATGTCGAACGATCCCAAAATGGTCAATATGGATGAAATTTTAACATTTAATCTTTTGACTGTAAATGACTGGTGGATGTGAATTATGACTTTGTCAACTAAAATAAGTGTGTTTAAAGTCATTTCTGTGCCTCAAAGGGGTCAAAATTGAAGCTTTTGAGTAATTAAAACTCTGCAAAAAATGGCAATTTTGGTCACTCTGAGGCTTTAAAAAGTGGTTATTCAACATGAGGCATGATCCAATTGACATTTTGAATCATTTTTGGTACAGTCCAAAAAATCAATTTTCGGATGAAAAACGATGACTCCGGGCATGTCGAACGATCCCAAAATGGTCAATATGGATGAAATTGTAACATTTAATCTTTTGACTGTAAATGACTGTTGGATGTGAATTAGGACTTTGTCAACTAAAATAAGTGTGTTTAAAGTCATTTCTGTGCCTGAAACAGGTCAAAATTGAAGCTTTTGAGTAATCAAAACTCTGTAAAAATGGCAATTTTGGTCACTGTGAGGCTTTAAAAAGTGGTTATTCAACATGAGGCATGATCCAATTGACATTTTGAATCATTTTTGGTACAGTCCAAAAAATGAATTTTCGGATGAAAAACGATGACTCCGGACATGTCGAACGATCCCAAAATGGTCAATATGGATGAAATTTTAACATTCAATCTTTTGACTGTAAATGACTGTTGGATGTGAATTATGACTTTGTCAACTAAAATAAGTGTGTTTAAAGTCATTTCTGTGCCTGAAACTGGTCAAAATTGAAGCTTTTGAGTAAGCAAAACTCCGTAAAAATGGCAATTTTGGTCACTCTGAGGGTTTAAAAAGTGGTTATTCAACATGAGGCATGATCCAATTGACATTTTGAATCATTTTTGGTACAGTCCAAAAAATCAATTTTCGGATGAAAAACGATGACTCCGGACATGTCGAACGATCCCAAAATGGTCAATATGGATGAAATTTTAACATTTAATCTTTTGACTGTAAATGACTGGTGGATGTGAATTATGACTTTGTCAACTAAAATAAGTGTTTTTAAGTCATTTCTGTGCCTCAAAGGGGTCAAAATTGAAGCTTTTGAGTAATCATAACTCTGTAAAAATGGCAATTTTGGTCACTGTGAGGGTTTAAAAAGTGGTTATTCAACATGAGGCACGATCCAATTGACATTTTGAATCATTTTTGGTACAGTCCAAAAAATCAATTTTCGGATGAAAAACGATGACTCCGGACATGTCGAACGATCCCAAAATGGTCAATATGGATGAAATTTTAACATTTAATCTTTTGACTCTAAATGACTGTTGGATGTGAATTATGACTTTGTCAACTAAAATAAGTGTGTTTAAAGTCATTTCTGTGCCTGAAACGGGTCAAAATTGAAGCTTTTGAGTAAGCAAAACTCTGTAAAAATGGCAATTTTGGTCACTCTGAGGGTTTAAAAAGTGGTTATTCAACATGAGGCACGATCCAATTGACATTTTGAATCATTTTTGGTACAGTCCAAAAAATCAATTTTCGGATGAAAAACGATGACTCCGGACATGTCGAACGATCCCAAAATGGTCAATATGGATGAAATTTTAACATTTAATCTTTTGACTGTAAATGACTGGTGGATGTGAATTATGACTTTGTCAACTAAAATAAGTGTGTTTAAAGTCATTTCTGTGCCTCAAAGGGGTCAAAATTGAAGCTTTTGAGTAAGCAAAACTGTGTAAAAATGGCAATTTTGGTCACTGTGAGGGTTTAAAAAGTGGTTATTCAACATGAGGCACGATCCAATTGACATTTTCAATCATTTTTGGTACAGTCCAAAAAATCAATTTTCGGATGAAAAACGATGACTCCGGACAGGTCGAACGATCCCAAAATGGTCAATATGGATGAAATTTTAACATTTAATCTTTTGACTCTAAATGACTGTTGGATGTGAATTATGACTTTGTCAACTAAAATAAGTGTGTTTAAAGTCATTTCTGTGCCTGAAACGGGTCAAAATTGAAGCTTTTGAGTAAGCAAAACTCTGTAAAAATGGCAATTTTGGTCACTCTGAGGGTTTAAAAAGTGGTTATTCAACATGAGGCACGATCCAATTGACATTTTGAATCATTTTTGGTACAGTCCAAAAAATCAATTTTCGGATGAAAAACGATGACTCCGGACATGTCGAACGATCCCAAAATGGTCAATATGGATGAAATTGTAACATTTAATCTTTTGACTGTAAATGACTGTTGGATGTGAATTATGACTTTGTCAACTAAAATAAGTGTGTTTAAAGTCATTTCTGTGCCTCAAAGGGGTCAAAATTGAAGCTTTTGAGTAATCATAACTCTGTAAAAATGGCAATTTTGGTCACTGTGAGGGTTTAAAAAGTGGTTATTCAACATGAGGCACGATCCAATTGACATTTTGAATCATTTTTGGTACAGTCCAAAAAATCAATTTTCGGATGAAAAACGATGACTCCGGACATGTCGAACGATCCCAAAATGGTCAATATGGATGAAATTTTAACATTTAATCTTTTGACTCTAAATGACTGTTGGATGTGAATTATGACTTTGTCAACTAAAATAAGTGTGTTTAAAGTCATTTCTGTGCCTGAAACGGGTCAAAATTGAAGCTTTTGAGTAAGCAAAACTCTGTAAAAATGGCAATTTTGGTCACTGTGAGGGTTTAAAAAGTGGTTATTCAACATGAGGCACGATCCAATTGACATTTTGAATCATTTTTGGTACAGTCCAAAAAATGAATTTTCGGATGAAAAACGATGACTCCGGACATGTCGAACGATCCCAAAATGGTCAATATGGATGAAATTTTAACATTTAATCTTTTGACTGTAAATGACTGGTGGATGTGAATTATGACTTTGTCAACTAAAATAAGTGTGTTTAAAGTCATTTCTGTGCCTCAAAGGGGTCAAAATTGAAGCTTTTGAGTCAGCAAAACTGTGTAAAAATGGCAATTTTGGTCACTGTGAGGCTTTAAAAAGTGGTTATTCAACATGAGGCATAATCCAATTGACATTTTGAATCATTTTTGGTACAGTCCAAAAAATCAATTTTCGGATGAAAAACGATGACTCCGGACATGTCGAACGATCCCAAAATGGTCAATATGGATGAAATTGTAACATTTAATCTTTTGACTGTAAATGACTGTTGGATGTGAATTATGACTTTGTCAACTAAAATAAGTGTGTTTAAAGTCATTTCTGTGCCTCAAAGGGGTCAAAATTGAAGCTTTTGAGTAATCATAACTCTGTAAAAATGGCAATTTTGGTCACTGTGAGGGTTTAAAAAGTGGTTATTCAACATGAGGCACGATCCAATTGACATTTTGAATCATTTTTGGTACAGTCCAAAAAATCAATTTTCGGATGAAAAACGATGACTCCGGACATGTCGAACGATCCCAAAATGGTCAATATGGATGAAATTTTAACATTTAATCTTTTGACTCTAAATGACTGTTGGATGTGAATTATGACTTTGTCAACTAAAATAAGTGTGTTTAAAGTCATTTCTGTGCCTGAAACGGGTCAAAATTGAAGCTTTTGAGTAAGCAAAACTCTGTAAAAATGGCAATTTTGGTCACTGTGAGGGTTTAAAAAGTGGTTATTCAACATGAGGCACGATCCAATTGACATTTTGAATCATGTTTGGTACAGTCCAAAAAATGAATTTTCGGATGAAAAACGATGACTCCGGACATGTCGAACGATCCCAAAATGGTCAATATGGATGAAATTTTAACATTTAATCTTTTGACTGTAAATGACTGGTGGATGTGAATTATGACTTTGTCAACTAAAATAAGTGTGTTTAAAGTCATTTCTGTGCCTCAAAGGGGTCAAAATTGAAGCTTTTGAGTCAGCAAAACTGTGTAAAAATGGCAATTTTGGTCACTGTGAGGCTTTAAAAAGTGGTTATTCAACATGAGGCATAATCCAATTGACATTTTGAATCATTTTTGGTACAGTCCAAAAAATCAATTTTCGGATGAAAAACGATGACTCCGGACATGTCGAACGATCCCAAAATGGTCAATATGGATGAAATTGTAACATTTAATCTTTTGACTGTAAATGACTGTTGGATGTGAATTATGACTTTGTCAACTAAAATAAGTGTGTTTAAAGTCATTTCTGTGCCTCAAAGGGGTCAAAATTGAAGCTTTTGAGTAATCATAACTCTGTAAAAATGGCAATTTTGGTCACTGTGAGGGTTTAAAAAGTGGTTATTCAACATGAGGCACGATCCAATTGACATTTTGAATCATTTTTGGTACAGTCCAAAAAATCAATTTTCGGATGAAAAACGATGACTCCGGACATGTCGAACGATCCCAAAATGGTCAATATGGATGAAATTTTAACATTTAATCTTTTGACTCTAAATGACTGTTGGATGTGAATTATGACTTTGTCAACTAAAATAAGTGTGTTTAAAGTCATTTCTGTGCCTAAAACGGGTCAAAATTGAAGCTTTTGAGTAAGCAAAACTCTGTAAAAATGGCAATTTTGGTCACTCTGAGGGTTTAAAAAGTGGTTATTCAACATGAGGCACGATCCAATTGACATTTTGAATCATTTTTGGTACAGTCCAAAAAATCAATTTTCAGATGAAAAACGATGACTCCGGACATGTCGAACGATCCCAAAATGGTCAATATGGATGAAATTTTAACATTTAATCTTTTGACTGTAAATGACTGGTGGATGTGAATTATGACTTTGTCAACTAAAATAAGTGTGTTTAAAGTCATTTCTGTGCCTCAAAGGGGTCAAAATTGAAGCTTTTGAGTAATTAAAACTCTGCAAAAAATGGCAATTTTGGTCACTCTGAGGCTTTAAAAAGTGGTTATTCAACATGAGGCATGATCCAATTGACATTTTGAATCATTTTTGGTACAGTCCAAAAAATCAATTTTCGGATGAAAAACGATGACTCCGGGCATGTCGAACGATCCCAAAATGGTCAATATGGATGAAATTGTAACATTTAATCTTTTGACTGTAAATGACTGTTGGATGTGAATTAGGACTTTGTCAACTAAAATAAGTGTGTTTAAAGTCATTTCTGTGCCTGAAACAGGTCAAAATTGAAGCTTTTGAGTAATCAAAACTCTGTAAAAATGGCAATTTTGGTCACTGTGAGGCTTTAAAAAGTGGTTATTCAACATGAGGCATGATCCAATTGACATTTTGAATCATTTTTGGTACAGTCCAAAAAATGAATTTTCGGATGAAAAACGATGACTCCGGACATGTCGAACGATCCCAAAATGGTCAATATGGATGAAATTTTAACATTCAATCTTTTGACTGTAAATGACTGTTGGATGTGAATTATGACTTTGTCAACTAAAATAAGTGTGTTTAAAGTCATTTCTGTGCCTGAAACTGGTCAAAATTGAAGCTTTTGAGTAAGCAAAACTCCGTAAAAATGGCAATTTTGGTCACTCTGAGGGTTTAAAAAGTGGTTATTCAACATGAGGCATGATCCAATTGACATTTTGAATCATTTTTGGTACAGTCCAAAAAATCAATTTTCGGATGAAAAACGATGACTCCGGACATGTCGAACGATCCCAAAATGGTCAATATGGATGAAATTTTAACATTTAATCTTTTGACTGTAAATGACTGGTGGATGTGAATTATGACTTTGTCAACTAAAATAAGTGTTTTTAAGTCATTTCTGTGCCTCAAAGGGGTCAAAATTGAAGCTTTTGAGTAATCATAACTCTGTAAAAATGGCAATTTTGGTCACTGTGAGGGTTTAAAAAGTGGTTATTCAACATGAGGCACGATCCAATTGACATTTTGAATCATTTTTGGTACAGTCCAAAAAATCAATTTTCGGATGAAAAACGATGACTCCGGACATGTCGAACGATCCCAAAATGGTCAATATGGATGAAATTTTAACATTTAATCTTTTGACTCTAAATGACTGTTGGATGTGAATTATGACTTTGTCAACTAAAATAAGTGTGTTTAAAGTCATTTCTGTGCCTGAAACGGGTCAAAATTGAAGCTTTTGAGTAAGCAAAACTCTGTAAAAATGGCAATTTTGGTCACTCTGAGGGTTTAAAAAGTGGTTATTCAACATGAGGCACGATCCAATTGACATTTTGAATCATTTTTGGTACAGTCCAAAAAATCAATTTTCGGATGAAAAACGATGACTCCGGACATGTCGAACGATCCCAAAATGGTCAATATGGATGAAATTTTAACATTTAATCTTTTGACTGTAAATGACTGGTGGATGTGAATTATGACTTTGTCAACTAAAATAAGTGTGTTTAAAGTCATTTCTGTGCCTCAAAGGGGTCAAAATTGAAGCTTTTGAGTAAGCAAAACTGTGTAAAAATGGCAATTTTGGTCACTGTGAGGGTTTAAAAAGTGGTTATTCAACATGAGGCACGATCCAATTGACATTTTCAATCATTTTTGGTACAGTCCAAAAAATCAATTTTCGGATGAAAAACGATGACTCCGGACAGGTCGAACGATCCCAAAATGGTCAATATGGATGAAATTTTAACATTTAATCTTTTGACTCTAAATGACTGTTGGATGTGAATTATGACTTTGTCAACTAAAATAAGTGTGTTTAAAGTCATTTCTGTGCCTGAAACGGGTCAAAATTGAAGCTTTTGAGTAAGCAAAACTCTGTAAAAATGGCAATTTTGGTCACTCTGAGGGTTTAAAAAGTGGTTATTCAACATGAGGCACGATCCAATTGACATTTTGAATCATTTTTGGTACAGTCCAAAAAATCAATTTTCGGATGAAAAACGATGACTCCGGACATGTCGAACGATCCCAAAATGGTCAATATGGATGAAATTGTAACATTTAATCTTTTGACTGTAAATGACTGTTGGATGTGAATTATGACTTTGTCAACTAAAATAAGTGTGTTTAAAGTCATTTCTGTGCCTCAAAGGGGTCAAAATTGAAGCTTTTGAGTAATCATAACTCTGTAAAAATGGCAATTTTGGTCACTGTGAGGGTTTAAAAAGTGGTTATTCAACATGAGGCACGATCCAATTGACATTTTGAATCATTTTTGGTACAGTCCAAAAAATCAATTTTCGGATGAAAAACGATGACTCCGGACATGTCGAACGATCCCAAAATGGTCAATATGGATGAAATTTTAACATTTAATCTTTTGACTCTAAATGACTGTTGGATGTGAATTATGACTTTGTCAACTAAAATAAGTGTGTTTAAAGTCATTTCTGTGCCTGAAACGGGTCAAAATTGAAGCTTTTGAGTAAGCAAAACTCTGTAAAAATGGCAATTTTGGTCACTGTGAGGGTTTAAAAAGTGGTTATTCAACATGAGGCACGATCCAATTGACATTTTGAATCATTTTTGGTACAGTCCAAAAAATGAATTTTCGGATGAAAAACGATGACTCCGGACATGTCGAACGATCCCAAAATGGTCAATATGGATGAAATTTTAACATTTAATCTTTTGACTGTAAATGACTGGTGGATGTGAATTATGACTTTGTCAACTAAAATAAGTGTGTTTAAAGTCATTTCTGTGCCTCAAAGGGGTCAAAATTGAAGCTTTTGAGTCAGCAAAACTGTGTAAAAATGGCAATTTTGGTCACTGTGAGGCTTTAAAAAGTGGTTATTCAACATGAGGCATAATCCAATTGACATTTTGAATCATTTTTGGTACAGTCCAAAAAATCAATTTTCGGATGAAAAACGATGACTCCGGACATGTCGAACGATCCCAAAATGGTCAATATGGATGAAATTGTAACATTTAATCTTTTGACTGTAAATGACTGTTGGATGTGAATTATGACTTTGTCAACTAAAATAAGTGTGTTTAAAGTCATTTCTGTGCCTCAAAGGGGTCAAAATTGAAGCTTTTGAGTAATCATAACTCTGTAAAAATGGCAATTTTGGTCACTGTGAGGGTTTAAAAAGTGGTTATTCAACATGAGGCACGATCCAATTGACATTTTGAATCATTTTTGGTACAGTCCAAAAAATCAATTTTCGGATGAAAAACGATGACTCCGGACATGTCGAACGATCCCAAAATGGTCAATACGGATGAAATTTTAACATTTAATCTTTTGACTCTAAATGACTGTTGGATGTGAATTATGACTTTGTCAACTAAAATAAGTGTGTTTAAAGTCATTTCTGTGCCTAAAACGGGTCAAAATTGAAGCTTTTGAGTAAGCAAAACTCTGTAAAAATGGCAATTTTGGTCACTCTGAGGGTTTAAAAAGTGGTTATTCAACATGAGGCACGATCCAATTGACATTTTGAATCATTTTTGGTACAGTCCAAAAAATCAATTTTCGGATGAAAAACGATGACTCCGGACATGTCGAACGATCCCAAAATGGTCAATATGGATGAAATTTTAACATTTAATCTTTTGACTGTAAATGACTGGTGGATGTGAATTATGACTTTGTCAACTAAAATAAGTGTGTTTAAAGTCATTTCTGTGCCTCAAAGGGGTCAAAATTGAAGCTTTTGAGTAATTAAAACTCTGCAAAAAATGGCAATTTTGGTCACTCTGAGGCTTTAAAAAGTGGTTATTCAACATGAGGCATGATCCAATTGACATTTTGAATCATTTTTGGTACAGTCCAAAAAATCAATTTTCGGATGAAAAACGATGACTCCGGGCATGTCGAACGATCCCAAAATGGTCAATATGGATGAAATTGTAACATTTAATCTTTTGACTGTAAATGACTGTTGGATGTGAATTAGGACTTTGTCAACTAAAATAAGTGTGTTTAAAGTCATTTCTGTGCCTGAAACAGGTCAAAATTGAAGCTTTTGAGTAATCAAAACTCTGTAAAAATGGCAATTTTGGTCACTGTGAGGCTTTAAAAAGTGGTTATTCAACATGAGGCATGATCCAATTGACATTTTGAATCATTTTTGGTACAGTCCAAAAAATGAATTTTCGGATGAAAAACGATGACTCCGGACATGTCGAACGATCCCAAAATGGTCAATATGGATGAAATTTTAACATTCAA
The DNA here is from genome assembly GCF_964263255.1 of Lissotriton vulgaris. NCBI lineage: Eukaryota > Metazoa > Chordata > Amphibia > Caudata > Salamandridae > Lissotriton > Lissotriton vulgaris. The sequence continues at coordinate 127,264 of NW_028249842.1, read as the reverse complement.
TCTTTTGACTGTAAATGACTGTTGGATGTGAATTATGACTTTGTCAACTAAAATAAGTGTGTTTAAAGTCATTTCTGTGCCTGAAACTGGTCAAAATTGAAGCTTTTGAGTAAGCAAAACTCCGTAAAAATGGCAATTTTGGTCACTCTGAGGGTTTAAAAAGTGGTTATTCAACATGAGGCATGATCCAATTGACATTTTGAATCATTTTTGGTACAGTCCAAAAAATCAATTTTCGGATGAAAAACGATGACTCCGGACATGTCGAACGATCCCAAAATGGTCAATATGGATGAAATTTTAACATTTAATCTTTTGACTGTAAATGACTGGTGGATGTGAATTATGACTTTGTCAACTAAAATAAGTGTTTTTAAGTCATTTCTGTGCCTCAAAGGGGTCAAAATTGAAGCTTTTGAGTAATCATAACTCTGTAAAAATGGCAATTTTGGTCACTGTGAGGGTTTAAAAAGTGGTTATTCAACATGAGGCACGATCCAATTGACATTTTGAATCATTTTTGGTACAGTCCAAAAAATCAATTTTCGGATGAAAAACGATGACTCCGGACATGTCGAACGATCCCAAAATGGTCAATATGGATGAAATTTTAACATTTAATCTTTTGACTCTAAATGACTGTTGGATGTGAATTATGACTTTGTCAACTAAAATAAGTGTGTTTAAAGTCATTTCTGTGCCTGAAACGGGTCAAAATTGAAGCTTTTGAGTAAGCAAAACTCTGTAAAAATGGCAATTTTGGTCACTCTGAGGGTTTAAAAAGTGGTTATTCAACATGAGGCACGATCCAATTGACATTTTGAATCATTTTTGGTACAGTCCAAAAAATCAATTTTCGGATGAAAAACGATGACTCCGGACATGTCGAACGATCCCAAAATGGTCAATATGGATGAAATTTTAACATTTAATCTTTTGACTGTAAATGACTGGTGGATGTGAATTATGACTTTGTCAACTAAAATAAGTGTGTTTAAAGTCATTTCTGTGCCTCAAAGGGGTCAAAATTGAAGCTTTTGAGTAAGCAAAACTGTGTAAAAATGGCAATTTTGGTCACTGTGAGGCTTTAAAAAGTGGTTATTCAACATGAGGCACGATCCAATTGACATTTTGAATCATTTTTGGTTTAGTCCAAAAAATCAATTTTCGGATGAAAAACGATGACTCCGGACATGTCGAACGATCCCAAAATGGTCAATATGGATGAAATTTTAACATTTAATCTTTTGACTGTAAATGACTGTTAGATGTGAATTATGACTTTGTCAACTAAAATAAGTGTGTTTAAAGTAATTTCTGTGCCTGAAACGGGTCAAAATTGAAGCTTTTGAGTAAGCAAAACTCTGTAAAAATGGCAATTTTGGTCACGCTGAGGGTTTAAAAAGTGGTTATTCAACATGAGGCACGATCCAATTGACATTTTGAATAATTTTTGGTACAGTCCAAAAAATCAATTTTCGGATGAAAAACGATGACTCCGGACATGTCGAACGATCCCAAAATGGTCAATATGGATGAAATTTTAACATTTAATCTTTTGACTGTAAATGACTGTTGGATGTGAATTATGACTTTGTCAACGTGTGTTTAAAGTCATTTCTGTGCCTGTAACGGGTCAAAATTGAAGCTTTTGAGTAAGCAAAACTCTGTAAAAATGGCAATTTTGGTCACTGTGAGGCTTTAAAAAGTGGTTATTCAACATGAGGCACGATCCAATTGACATTTTGAATCATTTTTGGTACAGTCCAAAAAATCAATTTTCGGATGAAAAACGATGACTCCGGACCTGTTGAACGTTCCCAAAATGGTCTATAATGATGAAATTTTAACATTTAATCTTTTGACTCTAAATGACTGTTGGATGTGAATTATGACTTTGTCAACTAAAATAAGTGTGTTTTAAGTCATTTCTGTGCCTCAAAGGGGTCAAAATTGAAGCTTTTGAGTAAGCAAAAATCTGTAAAAATGGCAATTTTGGTCACTCTGAGGGTTTAAAAAGTGGTTATTCAACATGAGGCACGACCCAATTGACATTTTGAATCATTTTTGGTACAGTCCAAAAAATCAATTTTCGGATCAAAAACGATGACTCCGGACATGTCGAACGATCCCAAAATGGTCAATATGGATGAAATTTTAACATTTAATCTTTTGACTGTAAATGACTGTTGGATGTGAATTATGACTTTGTCAACGTGTGTTTAAAGTCATTTCTGTGCCTGTAACGGGTCAAAATTGAAGCTTTTGAGTAAGCAAAACTCTGTAAAAATGGCAATTTTGGTCACTGTGAGGCTTTAAAAAGTGGTTATTCAACATGAGGCACGATCCAATTGACATTTTGAATCATTTTTGGTACAGTCCAAAAAATCAATTTTCGGATGAAAAACGATGACTCCTGGCCTGTTGAACGTTCCCAAAATGGTCTATAATGATGAAATTTTAACATTTAATCTTTTGACTCTAAATGACTGTTGGATGTGAATTATGACTTTGTCAACTAAAATAAGTGTGTTTTAAGTCATTTCTGTGCCTCAAAGGGGTCAAAATTGAAGCTTTTGAGTAATCATAACTCTGTAAAATGGCAATTTTGGTCACTGTGAGGGTTTAAAAAGTGGTTATTCAACATGAGGCACCATCCAATTGACATTTTGAATCATTTTTGGTACAGTCCAAAAAATCAATTTTCGGATGAAAAACGATGACTCCGGACATGTCGAACGATCCCAAAATGGTCAATATGGATGAAATTTTAACATTCAATCTTTTGACTGTAAATGACTGTTGGATGTGAATTATGACTTTGTCAACTAAAATAAGTGTGTTTAAAGTCATTTCTGTGCCTGAAACGGGTCAAAATTGAAGCTTTTGAGTAAGCAAAAATCTGTAAAAATGGCAATTTTGGTCACTCTGAGGGTTTAAAAAGTGGTTATTCAACATGAGGCACGACCCAATTGACATTTTGAATCATTTTTGGTACAGTCCAAAAAATCAATTTTCGGATGAAAAACGATGACTCCGGACATGTCGAACGATCCCAAAATGGTCAATATGGATGAAATTTTAACATTTAATCTTTTGACTGTAAATGACTGGTGGATGTGAATTATGACTTTGTCAACTAAAATAAGTGTGTTTAAAGTCATTTCTGTGCCTCAAAGGGGTCAAAATTGAAGCTTTTGAGTAATTAAAACTCTGTAAAAATGGCAATTTTGGTCACTCTGAGGCTTTAAAAAGTGGTTATTCAACATGAGGCACGATCCAATTGACATTTTGAATCATTTTTGGTACAGTCCAAAAAATCAATTTTCGGATGAAAAACGATGACTCCGGACATGTTGAACGATCCCAAATTGGTCAATATGGATGAAATTTTAACATTTAATCTTTTGACTGTAAATGACTGGTGGATGTGAATTATGACTTTGTCAACTAAAATAAGTGTGTTTAAAGTCATTTCTGTGCCTGAAACGGGTCAAAATTGAAGCTTTTGAGTAAGCAAAACTCTGTAAAAATGGCAATTTTGGTCACTGTGAGGCTTTAAAAAGTGGTTATTCAACATGAGGCATGATCCAATTGACATTTTGAATCATTTTTGGTACAGTCCAAAAAATGAATTTTCGGATGAAAAACGATGACTCCGGACATGTCGAACGATCCCAAAATGGTCAATATGGATAAAATTTTAACATTCAATCTTTTGACTGTAAATGACTGTTGGATGTGAATTATGACTTTGTCAACTAAAATAAGTGTGTTTAAAGTCATTTCTGTGCCTGAAACTGGTCAAAATTGAAGCTTTTGAGTAAGCAAAACTCCGTAAAAATGGCAATTTTGGTCACTCTGAGGGTTTAAAAAGTGGTTATTCAACATGAGGCATGATCCAATTGACATTTTGAATCATTTTTGGTACAGTCCAAAAAATCAATTTTCGGATGAAAAACGATGACTCCGGACATGTCGAACGATCCCAAAATGGTCAATATGGATGAAATTTTAACATTTAATCTTTTGACTGTAAATGACTGGTGGATGTGAATTATGACTTTGTCAACTAAAATAAGTGTTTTTAAGTCATTTCTGTGCCTCAAAGGGGTCAAAATTGAAGCTTTTGAGTAATCATAACTCTGTAAAAATGGCAATTTTGGTCACTGTGAGGGTTTAAAAAGTGGTTATTCAACATGAGGCACGATCCAATTGACATTTTGAATCATTTTTGGTACAGTCCAAAAAATCAATTTTCGGATGAAAAACGATGACTCCGGACATGTCGAACGATCCCAAAATGGTCAATATGGATGAAATTTTAACATTTAATCTTTTGACTCTAAATGACTGTTGGATGTGAATTATGACTTTGTCAACTAAAATAAGTGTGTTTAAAGTCATTTCTGTGCCTGAAACGGGTCAAAATTGAAGCTTTTGAGTAAGCAAAACTCTGTAAAAATGGCAATTTTGGTCACTCTGAGGGTTTAAAAAGTGGTTATTCAACATGAGGCACGATCCAATTGACATTTTGAATCATTTTTGGTACAGTCCAAAAAATCAATTTTCGGATGAAAAACGATGACTCCGGACATGTCGAACGATCCCAAAATGGTCAATATGGATGAAATTTTAACATTTAATCTTTTGACTGTAAATGACTGGTGGATGTGAATTATGACTTTGTCAACTAAAATAAGTGTGTTTAAAGTCATTTCTGTGCCTCAAAGGGGTCAAAATTGAAGCTTTTGAGTAAGCAAAACTGTGTAAAAATGGCAATTTTGGTCACTGTGAGGCTTTAAAAAGTGGTTATTCAACATGAGGCACGATCCAATTGACATTTTGAATCATTTTTGGTTTAGTCCAAAAAATCAATTTTCGGATGAAAAACGATGACTCCGGACATGTCGAACGATCCCAAAATGGTCAATATGGATGAAATTTTAACATTTAATCTTTTGACTGTAAATGACTGTTAGATGTGAATTATGACTTTGTCAACTAAAATAAGTGTGTTTAAAGTAATTTCTGTGCCTGAAACGGGTCAAAATTGAAGCTTTTGAGTAAGCAAAACTCTGTAAAAATGGCAATTTTGGTCACGCTGAGGGTTTAAAAAGTGGTTATTCAACATGAGGCACGACCCAATTGACATTTTGAATCATTTTTGGTACAGTCCAAAAAATCAATTTTCGGATGAAAAACGATGACTCCGGACATGTCGAACGATCCCAAAATGGTCAATATGGATGAAATTTTAACATTTAATCTTTTGACTGTAAATGACTGTTGGATGTGAATTATGACTTTGTCAACGTGTGTTTAAAGTCATTTCTGTGCCTGTAACGGGTCAAAATTGAAGCTTTTGAGTAAGCAAAACTCTGTAAAAATGGCAATTTTGGTCACTGTGAGGCTTTAAAAAGTGGTTATTCAACATGAGGCACGATCCAATTGACATTTTGAATCATTTTTGGTACAGTCCAAAAAATCAATTTTCGGATGAAAAACGATGACTCCGGACCTGTTGAACGTTCCCAAAATGGTCTATAATGATGAAATTTTAACATTTAATCTTTTGACTCTAAATGACTGTTGGATGTGAATTATGACTTTGTCAACTAAAATAAGTGTGTTTTAAGTCATTTCTGTGCCTCAAAGGGGTCAAAATTGAAGCTTTTGAGTAATCATAACTCTGTAAAAATGGCAATTTTGGTCACTGTGAGGGTTTAAAAAGTGGTTATTCAACATGAGGCACCATCCAATTGACATTTTGAATCATTTTTGGTACAGTCCAAAAAATCAATTTTCGGATGAAAAACGATGACTCCGGACATGTCGAACGATCCCAAAATGGTCAATATGGATGAAATTTTAACATTCAATCTTTTGACTGTAAATGACTGTTGGATGTGAATTATGACTTTGTCAACTAAAATAAGTGTGTTTAAAGTCATTTCTGTGCCTGAAACGGGTCAAAATTGAAGCTTTTGAGTAAGCAAAAATCTGTAAAAATGGCAATTTTGGTCACTCTGAGGGTTTAAAAAGTGGTTATTCAACATGAGGCACGACCCAATTGACATTTTGAATCATTTTTGGTACAGTCCAAAAAATCAATTTTCGGATCAAAAACGATGACTCCGGACATGTCGAACGATCCCAAAATGGTCAATATGGATGAAATTTTAACATTTAATCTTTTGACTGTAAATGACTGTTGGATGTGAATTATGACTTTGTCAACGTGTGTTTAAAGTCATTTCTGTGCCTGTAACGGGTCAAAATTGAAGCTTTTGAGTAAGCAAAACTCTGTAAAAATGGCAATTTTGGTCACTGTGAGGCTTTAAAAAGTGGTTATTCAACATGAGGCACGATCCAATTGACATTTTGAATCATTTTTGGTACAGTCCAAAAAATCAATTTTCGGATGAAAAACGATGACTCCTGGCCTGTTGAACGTTCCCAAAATGGTCTATAATGATGAAATTTTAACATTTAATCTTTTGACTCTAAATGACTGTTGGATGTGAATTATGACTTTGTCAACTAAAATAAGTGTGTTTTAAGTCATTTCTGTGCCTCAAAGGGGTAAAAATTGAAGCTTTTGAGTAATCATAACTCTGTAAAAATGGCAATTTTGGTCACTGTGAGGGTTTAAAAAGTGGTTATTCAACATGAGGCACCATCCAATTGACATTTTGAATCATTTTTGGTACAGTCCAAAAAATCAATTTTCGGATGAAAAACGATGACTCCGGACATGTCGAACGATCCCAAAATGGTCAATATGGATGAAATTTTAACATTCAATCTTTTGACTGTAAATGACTGTTGGATGTGAATTATGACTTTGTCAACTAAAATAAGTGTGTTTAAAGTCATTTCTGTGCCTGAAACGGGTCAAAATTGAAGCTTTTGAGTAAGCAAAAATCTGTAAAAATGGCAATTTTGGTCACTCTGAGGGTTTAAAAAGTGGTTATTCAACATGAGGCACGACCCAATTGACATTTTGAATCATTTTTGGTACAGTCCAAAAAATCAATTTTCGGATGAAAAACGATGACTCCGGACATGTCGAACGATCCCAAAATGGTCAATATGGATGAAATTTTAACATTTAATCTTTTGACTGTAAATGACTGGTGGATGTGAATTATGACTTTGTCAACTAAAATAAGTGTGTTTAAAGTCATTTCTGTGCCTCAAAGGGGTCAAAATTGAAGCTTTTGAGTAATTAAAACTCTGTAAAAATGGCAATTTTGGTCACTCTGAGGCTTTAAAAAGTGGTTATTCAACATGAGGCACGATCCAATTGACATTTTGAATCATTTTTGGTACAGTCCAAAAAATCAATTTTCGGATGAAAAACGATGACTCCGGACATGTTGAACGATCCCAAATTGGTCAATATGGATGAAATTTTAACATTTAATCTTTTGACTGTAAATGACTGGTGGATGTGAATTATGACTTTGTCAACTAAAATAAGTGTGTTTAAAGTCATTTCTGTGCCTGAAACGGGTCAAAATTGAAGCTTTTGAGTAAGCAAAACTCTGTAAAAATGGCAATTTTGGTCACTCTGAGGGTTTAAAAAGTGGTTATTCAACATGAGGCACGACCCAATTGACATTTTGAATAATTTTTGGTACAGTCCAAAAAATCAATTTTCGGATGAAAAACGATGACTCCGGACATGTCGAACGATCCCAAAATGGTCAATATGGATGAAATTTTAACATTTAATCTTTTGACTGTAAATGACTGTTGGATGTGAATTATGACTTTGTCAACGTGTGTTTAAAGTCATTTCTGTGCCTGTAACGGGTCAAAATTGAAGCTTTTGAGTAAGCAAAACTCTGTAAAAATGGCAATTTTGGTCACTGTGAGGCTTTAAAAAGTGGTTATTCAACATGAGGCACGATCCAATTGACATTTTGAATCATTTTTGGTACAGTCCAAAAAATCAATTTTCGGATGAAAAACGATGACTCCTGGCCTGTTGAACGTTCCCAAAATGGTCTATAATGATGAAATTTTAACATTTAATCTTTTGACTCTAAATGACTGTTGGATGTGAATTATGACTTTGTCAACTAAAATAAGTGTGTTTTAAGTCATTTCTGTGCCTCAAAGGGGTCAAAATTGAAGCTTTTGAGTAATCATAACTCTGTAAAAATGGCAATTTTGGTCACTGTGAGGGTTTAAAAAGTGGTTATTCAACATGAGGCACCATCCAATTGACATTTTGAATCATTTTTGGTACAGTCCAAAAAATCAATTTTCGGATGAAAAACGATGACTCCGGACATGTCGAACGATCCCAAAATGGTCAATATGGATGAAATTTTAACATTCAATCTTTTGACTGTAAATGACTGTTGGATGTGAATTATGACTTTGTCAACTAAAATAAGTGTGTTTAAAGTCATTTCTGTGCCTGAAACGGGTCAAAATTGAAGCTTTTGAGTAAGCAAAAATCTGTAAAAATGGCAATTTTGGTCACTCTGAGGGTTTAAAAAGTGGTTATTCAACATGAGGCACGACCCAATTGACATTTTGAATCATTTTTGGTACAGTCCAAAAAATCAATTTTCGGATGAAAAACGATGACTCCGGACATGTCGAACGATCCCAAAATGGTCAATATGGATGAAATTTTAACATTTAATCTTTTGACTGTAAATGACTGGTGGATGTGAATTATGACTTTGTCAACTAAAATAAGTGTTTTTAAGTCATTTCTGTGCCTCAAAGGGGTCAAAATTGAAGCTTTTGAGTAATCATAACTCTGTAAAAATGGCAATTTTGGTCACTGTGAGGGTTTAAAAAGTGGTTATTCAACATGAGGCACGATCCAATTGACATTTTGAATCATTTTTGGTACAGTCCAAAAAATCAATTTTCGGATGAAAAACGATGACTCCGGACATGTCGAACGATCCCAAAATGGTCAATATGGATGAAATTTTAACATTTAATCTTTTGACTCTAAATGACTGTTGGATGTGAATTATGACTTTGTCAACTAAAATAAGTGTGTTTAAAGTCATTTCTGTGCCTGAAACGGGTCAAAATTGAAGCTTTTGAGTAAGCAAAACTCTGTAAAAATGGCAATTTTGGTCACTCTGAGGGTTTAAAAAGTGGTTATTCAACATGAGGCACGATCCAATTGACATTTTGAATCATTTTTGGTACAGTCCAAAAAATCAATTTTCGGATGAAAAACGATGACTCCGGACATGTCGAACGATCCCAAAATGGTCAATATGGATGAAATTTTAACATTTAATCTTTTGACTGTAAATGACTGGTGGATGTGAATTATGACTTTGTCAACTAAAATAAGTGTGTTTAAAGTCATTTCTGTGCCTCAAAGGGGTCAAAATTGAAGCTTTTGAGTAAGCAAAACTGTGTAAAAATGGCAATTTTGGTCACTGTGAGGCTTTAAAAAGTGGTTATTCAACATGAGGCACGATCCAATTGACATTTTGAATCATTTTTGGTTTAGTCCAAAAAATCAATTTTCGGATGAAAAACGATGACTCCGGACATGTCGAACGATCCCAAAATGGTCAATATGGATGAAATTTTAACATTTAATCTTTTGACTGTAAATGACTGTTAGATGTGAATTATGACTTTGTCAACTAAAATAAGTGTGTTTAAAGTAATTTCTGTGCCTGAAACGGGTCAAAATTGAAGCTTTTGAGTAAGCAAAACTCTGTAAAAATGGCAATTTTGGTCACGCTGAGGGTTTAAAAAGTGGTTATTCAACATGAGGCACGACCCAATTGACATTTTGAATCATTTTTGGTACAGTCCAAAAAATCAATTTTCGGATGAAAAACGATGACTCCGGACATGTCGAACGATCCCAAAATGGTCAATATGGATGAAATTTTAACATTTAATCTTTTGACTGTAAATGACTGTTGGATGTGAATTATGACTTTGTCAACGTGTGTTTAAAGTCATTTCTGTGCCTGTAACGGGTCAAAATTGAAGCTTTTGAGTAAGCAAAACTCTGTAAAAATGGCAATTTTGGTCACTGTGAGGCTTTAAAAAGTGGTTATTCAACATGAGGCACGATCCAATTGACATTTTGAATCATTTTTGGTACAGTCCAAAAAATCAATTTTCGGATGAAAAACGATGACTCCGGACCTGTTGAACGTTCCCAAAATGGTCTATAATGATGAAATTTTAACATTTAATCTTTTGACTCTAAATGACTGTTGGATGTGAATTATGACTTTGTCAACTAAAATAAGTGTGTTTTAAGTCATTTCTGTGCCTCAAAGGGGTCAAAATTGAAGCTTTTGAGTAATCATAACTCTGTAAAAATGGCAATTTTGGTCACTGTGAGGGTTTAAAAAGTGGTTATTCAACATGAGGCACCATCCAATTGACATTTTGAATCATTTTTGGTACAGTCCAAAAAATCAATTTTCGGATGAAAAACGATGACTCCGGACATGTCGAACGATCCCAAAATGGTCAATATGGATGAAATTTTAACATTCAATCTTTTGACTGTAAATGACTGTTGGATGTGAATTATGACTTTGTCAACTAAAATAAGTGTGTTTAAAGTCATTTCTGTGCCTGAAACGGGTCAAAATTGAAGCTTTTGAGTAAGCAAAAATCTGTAAAAATGGCAATTTTGGTCACTCTGAGGGTTTAAAAAGTGGTTATTCAACATGAGGCACGACCCAATTGACATTTTGAATCATTTTTGGTACAGTCCAAAAAATCAATTTTCGGATCAAAAACGATGACTCCGGACATGTCGAACGATCCCAAAATGGTCAATATGGATGAAATTTTAACATTTAATCTTTTGACTGTAAATGACTGTTGGATGTGAATTATGACTTTGTCAACGTGTGTTTAAAGTCATTTCTGTGCCTGTAACGGGTCAAAATTGAAGCTTTTGAGTAAGCAAAACTCTGTAAAAATGGCAATTTTGGTCACTGTGAGGCTTTAAAAAGTGGTTATTCAACATGAGGCACGATCCAATTGACATTTTGAATCATTTTTGGTACAGTCCAAAAAATCAATTTTCGGATGAAAAACGATGACTCCTGGCCTGTTGAACGTTCCCAAAATGGTCTATAATGATGAAATTTTAACATTTAATCTTTTGACTCTAAATGACTGTTGGATGTGAATTATGACTTTGTCAACTAAAATAAGTGTGTTTTAAGTCATTTCTGTGCCTCAAAGGGGTAAAAATTGAAGCTTTTGAGTAATCATAACTCTGTAAAAATGGCAATTTTGGTCACTGTGAGGGTTTAAAAAGTGGTTATTCAACATGAGGCACCATCCAATTGACATTTTGAATCATTTTTGGTACAGTCCAAAAAATCAATTTTCGGATGAAAAACGATGACTCCGGACATGTCGAACGATCCCAAAATGGTCAATATGGATGAAATTTTAACATTCAATCTTTTGACTGTAAATGACTGTTGGATGTGAATTATGACTTTGTCAACTAAAATAAGTGTGTTTAAAGTCATTTCTGTGCCTGAAACGGGTCAAAATTGAAGCTTTTGAGTAAGCAAAAATCTGTAAAAATGGCAATTTTGGTCACTCTGAGGGTTTAAAAAGTGGTTATTCAACATGAGGCACGACCCAATTGACATTTTGAATCATTTTTGGTACAGTCCAAAAAATCAATTTTCGGATGAAAAACGATGACTCCGGACATGTCGAACGATCCCAAAATGGTCAATATGGATGAAATTTTAACATTTAATCTTTTGACTGTAAATGACTGGTGGATGTGAATTATGACTTTGTCAACTAAAATAAGTGTGTTTAAAGTCATTTCTGTGCCTCAAAGGGGTCAAAATTGAAGCTTTTGAGTAATTAAAACTCTGTAAAAATGGCAATTTTGGTCACTCTGAGGCTTTAAAAAGTGGTTATTCAACATGAGGCACGATCCAATTGACATTTTGAATCATTTTTGGTACAGTCCAAAAAATCAATTTTCGGATGAAAAACGATGACTCCGGACATGTTGAACGATCCCAAATTGGTCAATATGGATGAAATTTTAACATTTAATCTTTTGACTGTAAATGACTGGTGGATGTGAATTATGACTTTGTCAACTAAAATAAGTGTGTTTAAAGTCATTTCTGTGCCTGAAACGGGTCAAAATTGAAGCTTTTGAGTAAGCAAAACTCTGTAAAAATGGCAATTTTGGTCACTCTGAGGGTTTAAAAAGTGGTTATTCAACATGAGGCACGACCCAATTGACATTTTGAATAATTTTTGGTACAGTCCAAAAAATCAATTTTCGGATGAAAAACGATGACTCCGGACATGTCGAACGATCCCAAAATGGTCAATATGGATGAAATTTTAACATTTAATCTTTTGACTGTAAATGACTGTTGGATGTGAATTATGACTTTGTCAACGTGTGTTTAAAGTCATTTCTGTGCCTGTAACGGGTCAAAATTGAAGCTTTTGAGTAAGCAAAACTCTGTAAAAATGGCAATTTTGGTCACTGTGAGGCTTTAAAAAGTGGTTATTCAACATGAGGCACGATCCAATTGACATTTTGAATCATTTTTGGTACAGTCCAAAAAATCAATTTTCGGATGAAAAACGATGACTCCTGGCCTGTTGAACGTTCCCAAAATGGTCTATAATGATGAAATTTTAACATTTAATCTTTTGACTCTAAATGACTGTTGGATGTGAATTATGACTTTGTCAACTAAAATAAGTGTGTTTTAAGTCATTTCTGTGCCTCAAAGGGGTCAAAATTGAAGCTTTTGAGTAATCATAACTCTGTAAAAATGGCAATTTTGGTCACTGTGAGGGTTTAAAAAGTGGTTATTCAACATGAGGCACCATCCAATTGACATTTTGAATCATTTTTGGTACAGTCCAAAAAATCAATTTTCGGATGAAAAACGATGACTCCGGACATGTCGAACGATCCCAAAATGGTCAATATGGATGAAATTTTAACATTCAATCTTTTGACTGTAAATGACTGTTGGATGTGAATTATGACTTTGTCAACTAAAATAAGTGTGTTTAAAGTCATTTCTGTGCCTGAAACGGGTCAAAATTGAAGCTTTTGAGTAAGCAAAAATCTGTAAAAATGGCAATTTTGGTCACTCTGAGGGTTTAAAAAGTGGTTATTCAACATGAGGCACGACCCAATTGACATTTTGAATCATTTTTGGTACAGTCCAAAAAATCAATTTTCGGATGAAAAACGATGACTCCGGACATGTCGAACGATCCCAAAATGGTCAATATGGATGAAATTTTAACATTTAATTTTTTGACTGTAAATGACTGGTGGATGTGAATTATGACTTTGTCAACTAAAATAAGTGTGTTTAAAGTCATTTCTGTGCCTCAAAGGGGTCAAAATTGAAGCTTTTGAGTAATTAAAACTCTGTAAAAATGGCAATTTTGGTCACTCTGAGGCTTTAAAAAGTGGTTATTCAACATGAGGCACGATCCAATTGACATTTTGAATCATTTTTGGTACAGTCCAAAAAATCAATTTTCGGATGAAAAACGATGACTCCGGACATGTTGAACGATCCCAAATTGGTCAATATGGATGAAATTTTAACATTTAATCTTTTGACTGTAAATGACTGGTGGATGTGAATTATGACTTTGTCAACTAAAATAAGTGTGTTTAAAGTCATTTCTGTGCCTGAAACGGGTCAAAATTGAAGCTTTTGAGTAAGCAAAACTCTGTAAAAATGGCAATTTTGGTCACTCTGAGGGTTTAAAAAGTGGTTATTCAACATGAGGCACGACCCAATTGACATTTTGAATAATTTTTGGTACAGTCCAAAAAATCAATTTTCGGATGAAAAACGATGACTCCGGACATGTCGAACGATCCCAAAATGGTCAATATGGATGAAATTTTAACATTTAATCTTTTGACTGTAAATGACTGTTGGATGTGAATTATGACTTTGTCAACGTGTGTTTAAAGTCATTTCTGTGCCTGTAACGGGTCAAAATTGAAGCTTTTGAGTAAGCAAAACTCTGTAAAAATGGCAATTTTGGTCACTGTGAGGCTTTAAAAAGTGGTTATTCAACATGAGGCACGATCCAATTGACATTTTGAATCATTTTTGGTACAGTCCAAAAAATCAATTTTCGGATGAAAAACGATGACTCCTGGCCTGTTGAACGTTCCCAAAATGGTCTATAATGATGAAATTTTAACATTTAATCTTTTGACTCTAAATGACTGTTGGATGTGAATTATGACTTTGTCAACTAAAATAAGTGTGTTTTAAGTCATTTCTGTGCCTCAAAGGGGTCAAAATTGAAGCTTTTGAGTAATCATAACTCTGTAAAAATGGCAATTTTGGTCACTGTGAGGGTTTAAAAAGTGGTTATTCAACATGAGGCACCATCCAATTGACATTTTGAATCATTTTTGGTACAGTCCAAAAAATCAATTTTCGGATGAAAAACGATGACTCCGGACATGTCGAACGATCCCAAAATGGTCAATATGGATGAAATTTTAACATTCAATCTTTTGACTGTAAATGACTGTTGGATGTGAATTATGACTTTGTCAACTAAAATAAGTGTGTTTAAAGTCATTTCTGTGCCTGAAACGGGTCAAAATTGAAGCTTTTGAGTAAGCAAAACTCTGTAAAAATGGCAATTTTGGTCACTGTGAGGCTTTAAAAAGTGGTTATTCAACATAAGGCACGATCCAATTGACATTTTGATTCATTTTTGGCACAGTCCAAAAAATGAATTTTCGGATGAAAAACGATGACTCCGGACATGTCGAACGATCCCAAAATGGTCAATATGGATGAAATTTTAACATTTAATCTTTTGACTGTAAATGACTGGTGGATGTGAATTATGACTTTGTCAACTAAAATAAGTGTGTTTAAAGTCATTTCTGTGCCTCAAAGGGGTCAAAATTGAAGCTTTTGAGTAATTAAAACTCTGTAAAAATGGCAATTTTGGTCACTCTGAGGCTTTAAAAAGTGGTTATTCAACATGAGGCACGATCCAATTGACATTTTGAATCATTTTTGGTACAGTCCAAAAAATCAATTTTCGGATGAAAAACGATGACTCCGGACATGTTGAACGATCCCAAATTGGTCAATATGGATGAAATTTTAACATTTAATCTTTTGACTGTAAATGACTGGTGGATGTGAATTATGACTTTGTCAACTAAAATAAGTGTGTTTAAAGTCATTTCTGTGCCTGAAACGGGTCAAAATTGAAGCTTTTGAGTAAGCAAAACTCTGTAAAAATGGCAATTTTGGTCACTCTGAGGGTTTAAAAAGTGGTTATTCAACATGAGGCACGACCCAATTGACATTTTGAATAATTTTTGGTACAGTCCAAAAAATCAATTTTCGGATGAAAAACGATGACTCCGGACATGTCGAACGATCCCAAAATGGTCAATATGGATGAAATTTTAACATTTAATCTTTTGACTGTAAATGACTGTTGGATGTGAATTATGACTTTGTCAACGTGTGTTTAAAGTCATTTCTGTGCCTGTAACGGGTCAAAATTGAAGCTTTTGAGTAAGCAAAACTCTGTAAAAATGGCAATTTTGGTCACTGTGAGGCTTTAAAAAGTGGTTATTCAACATGAGGCACGATCCAATTGACATTTTGAATCATTTTTGGTACAGTCCAAAAAATCAATTTTCGGATGAAAAACGATGACTCCTGGCCTGTTGAACGTTCCCAAAATGGTCTATAATGATGAAATTTTAACATTTAATCTTTTGACTCTAAATGACTGTTGGATGTGAATTATGACTTTGTCAACTAAAATAAGTGTGTTTTAAGTCATTTCTGTGCCTCAAAGGGGTCAAAATTGAAGCTTTTGAGTAATCATAACTCTGTAAAAATGGCAATTTTGGTCACTGTGAGGGTTTAAAAAGTGGTTATTCAACATGAGGCACCATCCAATTGACATTTTGAATCATTTTTGGTACAGTCCAAAAAATCAATTTTCGGATGAAAAACGATGACTCCGGACATGTCGAACGATCCCAAAATGGTCAATATGGATGAAATTTTAACATTCAATATTTTGACTGTAAATGACTGTTGGATGTGAATTATGACTTTGTCAACTAAAATAAGTGTGTTTAAAGTCATTTCTGTGCCTGAAACGGGTCAAAATTGAAGCTTTTGAGTAAGCAAAAATCTGTAAAAATGGCAATTTTGGTCACTCTGAGGGTTTAAAAAGTGGTTATTCAACATGAGGCACGACCCAATTGACATTTTGAATCATTTTTGGTACAGTCCAAAAAATCAATTTTCGGATGAAAAACGATGACTCCGGACATGTCGAACGATCCCAAAATGGTCAATATGGATGAAATTTTAACATTTAATCTTTTGACTGTAAATGACTGGTGGATGTGAATTATGACTTTGTCAACTAAAATAAGTGTGTTTAAAGTCATTTCTGTGCCTCAAAGGGGTCAAAATTGAAGCTTTTGAGTAATTAAAACTCTGTAAAAATGGCAATTTTGGTCACTCTGAGGCTTTAAAAAGTGGTTATTCAACATGAGGCACGATCCAATTGACATTTTGAATCATTTTTGGTACAGTCCAAAAAATCAATTTTCGGATGAAAAACGATGACTCCGGACATGTTGAACGATCCCAAATTGATCAATATGGATGAAATTTTAACATTTAATCTTTTGACTGTAAATGACTGGTGGATGTGAATTATGACTTTGTCAACTAAAATAAGTGTGTTTAAAGTCATTTCTGTGCCTGAAACGGGTCAAAATTGAAGCTTTTGAGTAAGCAAAACTCTGTAAAAATGGCAATTTTGGTCACTCTGAGGGTTTAAAAAGTGGTTATTCAACATGAGGCACGACCCAATTGACATTTTGAATAATTTTTGGTACAGTCCAAAAAATCAATTTTCGGATGAAAAACGATGACTCCGGACATGTCGAACGATCCCAAAATGGTCAATATGGATGAAATTTTAACATTTAATCTTTTGACTGTAAATGACTGTTGGATGTGAATTATGACTTTGTCAACGTGTGTTTAAAGTCATTTCTGTGCCTGTAACGGGTCAAAATTGAAGCTTTTGAGTAAGCAAAACTCTGTAAAAATGGCAATTTTGGTCACTGTGAGGCTTTAAAAAGTGGTTATTCAACATGAGGCACGATCCAATTGACATTTTGAATCATTTTTGGTACAGTCCAAAAAATCAATTTTCGGATGAAAAACGATGACTCCTGGCCTGTTGAACGTTCCCAAAATGGTCTATAATGATGAAATTTTAACATTTAATCTTTTGACTCTAAATGACTGTTGGATGTGAATTATGACTTTGTCAACTAAAATAAGTGTGTTTTAAGTCATTTCTGTGCCTCAAAGGGGTCAAAATTGAAGCTTTTGAGTAATCATAACTCTGTAAAAATGGC
Organism: Lissotriton vulgaris; assembly: GCF_964263255.1. Taxonomy (NCBI): domain Eukaryota; kingdom Metazoa; phylum Chordata; class Amphibia; order Caudata; family Salamandridae; genus Lissotriton; species Lissotriton vulgaris. Next base: position 109,806 of record NW_028249842.1, on the reverse strand, counting down.
AATTTTGGTCACTGTGAGGGTTTAAAAAGTGGTTATTCAACATGAGGCACCATCCAATTGACATTTTGAATCATTTTTGGTACAGTCCAAAAAATCAATTTTCGGATGAAAAACGATGACTCCGGACATGTCGAACGATCCCAAAATGGTCAATATGGATGAAATTTTAACATTCAATCTTTTGACTGTAAATGACTGTTGGATGTGAATTATGACTTTGTCAACTAAAATAAGTGTGTTTAAAGTCATTTCTGTGCCTGAAACGGGTCAAAATTGAAGCTTTTGAGTAAGCAAAAATCTGTAAAAATGGCAATTTTGGTCACTCTGAGGGTTTAAAAAGTGGTTATTCAACATGAGGCACGACCCAATTGACATTTTGAATCATTTTTGGTACAGTCCAAAAAATCAATTTTCGGATGAAAAACGATGACTCCGGACATGTCGAACGATCCCAAAATGGTCAATATGGATGAAATTTTAACATTTAATCTTTTGACTGTAAATGACTGGTGGATGTGAATTATGACTTTGTCAACTAAAATAAGTGTGTTTAAAGTCATTTCTGTGCCTCAAAGGGGTCAAAATTGAAGCTTTTGAGTAATTAAAACTCTGTAAAAATGGCAATTTTGGTCACTCTGAGGCTTTAAAAAGTGGTTATTCAACATGAGGCACGATCCAATTGACATTTTGAATCATTTTTGGTACAGTCCAAAAAATCAATTTTCGGATGAAAAACGATGACTCCGGACATGTTGAACGATCCCAAATTGGTCAATATGGATGAAATTTTAACATTTAATCTTTTGACTGTAAATGACTGGTGGATGTGAATTATGACTTTGTCAACTAAAATAAGTGTGTTTAAAGTCATTTCTGTGCCTGAAACGGGTCAAAATTGAAGCTTTTGAGTAAGCAAAACTCTGTAAAAATGGCAATTTTGGTCACTCTGAGGGTTTAAAAAGTGGTTATTCAACATGAGGCACGACCCAATTGACATTTTGAATAATTTTTGGTACAGTCCAAAAAATCAATTTTCGGATGAAAAACGATGACTCCGGACATGTCGAACGATCCCAAAATGGTCAATATGGATGAAATTTTAACATTTAATCTTTTGACTGTAAATGACTGTTGGATGTGAATTATGACTTTGTCAACGTGTGTTTAAAGTCATTTCTGTGCCTGAAATGGTTCAAAATTGAAGCTTTTGAGTAAGCAAAACTCTGTAAAAGTGGCAATTTTGGTGACTGTGAGGGTTTAAAAAGTGGTTATTCAACATGAGGCACGATCCAATTGACATTTTGAATCCTTTTTGGTACAGTCCAAAAAATCAATTTTCGGATGAAAACGATGACTCCGGACATGTCGAACGATCCCATAATGGCCAATATGGATGAAATTTTAACATTTAATCTTTTGACTGTAAATGACTGGTGGATGTGAATTATGACTTTGTCAACTAAAATAAGTGTGTTTAAAGTCATTTCTGTGCCTCAAAGGGGTCAAAATTGAAGCTTTTGAGTAATTAAAACTCTGTAAAAATGGCAATTTTGGTCACTCTGAGGCTTTAAAAAGTGGTTATTCAACATGAGGCATGATCCAATTGACATTTTGAATCATTTTTGGTACAGTCCAAAAAATCAATTTTCGGATGAAAAACGAAGACTCCGGACTTGTCGAACGATCCCAAAATGGTCAATATGGATGAAATTGTAACATTTAATCTTTTGACTGTAAATGACTGTTGGATGTGAATTAGGACTTTGTCAACTAAAATAAGTGTGTTTAAAGTCATTTCTGTGCCTGAAACGGGTCAAAATTGAAGCTTTTGAGTAATCAAAATCTGTAAAAATGGCAATTTTGGTCACTGTGAGGCTTTAAAAAGTGGTTATTCAACATGAGGCACGATCCAATTGACATTTTGAATCATTTTTGGTACAGTCCAAAAAATGAATTTTCGGATGAAAAACGATGACTCCGGACATGTCGAACGATCCCAAAATGGTCAATATGGATGAAATTTTAACATTCAATCTTTTGACTGTAAATGACTGTTGGATGTGAATTATGACTTTGTCAACTAAAATAAGTGTGTTTAAAGTCATTTCTGTGCCTGAAACTGGTCAAAATTGAAGCTTTTGAGTAAGCAAAACTCTGTAAAAATGGCAATTTTGGTCACTCTGAGTGTTTAAAAAGTGGTTATTCAACATGAGGCATGACCCAATTGACATTTTGAATCATTTTTGGTACAGTCCAAAAAATCAATTTGCGGATGAAAAACGATGACTCCGGACCTGTTGAACGTTCCCAAAATGTTCTATAATGATGAAATTTTAACATTTAATCTTTTGACTCTAAATGACTGTTGGATGTGAATTATGACTTTGTCAACTAAAATAAGTGTGTTTAAAGTCATTTCTGTGCCTGAAACGGGTCAAAATTGAAGCTTTTGAGTAAGCAAAACTCTGTAAAAATGGCAATTTTGGTCACTCTGAGGCTTTAAAAAGTGGTTATTCAACATGAGGCACGATCCAATTGACATTTTGAATCATTTTTGGTACAGTCCAAAAAATCAATTTTCGGATGAAAAACGATGACTCCGGACATGTCGAACGATCCCAAAATGGTCAATATGGATGAAATTGTAACATGTAATCTTTTGACTGTAAATGACTGTTGGATGTGAATTATGACTTTGTCAACTAAAATAAGTGTGTTTAAAGTCATTTCTGTGCCTCAAAGGGGTCAAAATTGAAGCTTTTGAGTAATCATAACTCTGTAAAAATGGCAATTTTGGTCGCTGTGAGGGTTTAAAAAGTGGTTATTCAACATGAGGCACGATCCAATTGACATTTTTTTTTTTTTTTTTTAAACCTTTTTTTATTAACATTGTGCATCACATAGTCATGACAGTAACAGCATCAATTATCCTGTACAGTATCGATCATGGTACATTCAGCGGACACCCATCATCTGCAGCGGGCAAGGTACAACATAGACGAATTCCACCAATGTTCCGGAGTCAGAAGCCACTGTTCCCGCATCCCTCCCCCCGCCATCGTAGCTGTGCAATTTGCAAAGGGGGGGACCCCCCCACCCTCGTAGTCAGGCATCCCCTCAGCAAGGAGAACCAGGAGTTCGTAATGTCATCAGTCCGAAGTCTCCCTATCGTCGCCCAGTGAGACACCCCCGGCGCCCGGTGTATCAATATGTTATGAGTGTGCCCAGGTGGATAGGGAGCCGCTGCGCGCCCCAGGGAGCTAACCACGGGAGGAATATAAGTGGTGGAGCACTACTGGTCAAGGGCCAATCCATCGGGTGGTGTGCATCAAGGTGAGTGCAGTGTAATGTGCATTTTCATGCTCATGGGCCAGGAATCGGCTCGTCCTCACCAGAGGAGTCGCTGCCGGTAGCTTGGGACAGCCAGTAAACCTGCAGGGGGGACCAGAAGTCCCTGGGTCTACAGCGGGTAGGCATAAGGTCCGCATAAACGCCATGTTGATCCTGGCAGTACTTAAGGTCGTCCAGCCACTCCTTAAACTTAGGTGCCCTCCCTCTCCCCCATCTGCATGCAATCCTCCGTTTAGCTAGAAGGAGCGCGAGATCGACAAACTTGCGATCCGATTTGGGAATGTTTTTGGTATAACCCAGCAGCATCATCACCGGCTCAAGGGCAAGAGGACCATCGATCATCACCTGCAACGCGGCATGCACCTGCTCCCAGTATTCCCGAATTACTCCACATTCCCAGGCCAGATGGAGGAAACCTGCGCCTTCCGCACGGCACCGCGCACATCTGTCGTCATCCGACAGTCGAAATCGCAGTTTCCGAACTGGGGTATAGTAATACCGTTGCACAAATTTATAGTGGATAATTTTCAGTCTACAACTAGAGGAGATTCGTGCGGTAACCGAGCAGCAGTATCCCCACTGTTCATCAGTGAGAGCAATGGGTAGGTCAGCGTCCCAGGCAGTACGTGCCTTGGACGGAACAGGGGGCCGTTGCTCTCGAATGGCCGAATACAGCTTCGACACCAAATGTCTGCCGTCCGAAACAAGCATGATGTGCAGCGGCAGGACCGCGCCCGGTTCCTCCGGGTAGCCAGGAATTATCTCCTTCATACCCTGTCGAAGCCGGATGTAATAAAAGACCTCCATTGGCGTCGGGGGAGTAGCACCAAAGAACTGCTCCTTAGTGCGGAACCGCTTCTCATGAAATAAGTCCCCCCAGGTATGAAGTTGGATGCGGTTGCACATGGAGTGAAATCCATTTTCCGTCAGGAGCGATAATTTCGGGTGATATGAAAGGGGCAGCGCCGGTGAGTAGAGCATGGGGGCTTCCAGTAGTCTAGTCACTCTACGCCAAGCGTCCATGGTGCAAGTTACAGTGGTGGCAGGCGTTTCAACGTCCCCGATCTGGCCCAGCAGCATGCCCTTAAGCGGCAGCGGGTGAACTATCCAGTCCTCAGCTGCCACCTGAGGCATGAAGGGAGTGGGGTGAATCCAGTAATAAGCATGTTGAGCCTGCGCACTGAGGTAATACACCTCCAAGTCAGGCACGTCGAATCCACCCCGGTCATACGGTTGCGTCAATACTTTCCAGCTGAGGCGCGGTTGTTTCCCGCCCCAAAATAGGCGAAGCAGTTCAGACCGAAGTCTTTTGAAGAAGTAGGCTCCCGGGTAATAGGGTATATTTTGAAAGAGGTAGAGGAAGCGTGGAAGGATGACCATTTTTATCAGGGAGGCTCTTCCCGCCATCGACAGTGGGAGCGCCAACCAGCGAGTCACAGTATCGGCTAATTTGGAGATGGCCACCCCATAATTCAGGCGGACCGTGTCCTCCTTAGCGAGTGACACAACAATTCCCAGGTATTTCAAATCCGTACTACACCACTCCAGCGGGTAATCAAGCGGGAAAGGGGTCACCGAGGGCGTGAGGGGGAAGAACTGCGACTTCTTCCAATTAATGTGTACGCCGGAGATTCCACCAAATAACACGAATTCTCTCAATAGGGGGTTGAGGTGTACTTGCGGGCGCCGCACATATAAGGTAACGTCATCCGCATAGAGGGATATGCCTATCTGTCTCTGGTTGCAGTTAAAGGCGCTGTCCTTATGCAACTGCCGGATCCTGCAAGCCAGGGGTTCGATAGCTAGGGCAAAAAGCAGGGGCGACAATGGGCAGCCCTGCCGAGTCCCTCTCGTGATGGGTATCTGCGACGACAACACTCCGTTGATGACGACCCTGGCAACTGGAGAGGTGTAAAGTAATGTCACCCAGGCAATGAAAATCCGGGGGAAGCCCATCCTGCCTAGAATGGCCAGGAGATAGTCCCATTCCACCGAATCGAACGCCTTGGTGGCGTCCAGAAACACAGCAGCGACCGGCAGGTCCGGCGAAATGGTAGGTATGAGGGAGAACAGGGTGCGGAGGTTATGGGACGTAGCTCTACCCGGAACAAATCCAGCCTGATCCGGCAGCACCAGGGTAGTCATAAGCAGGGATAACCTAGTGGCGAGCACTTTCGCAAGAATCTTTGCGTCGCAATTTAGTAGCGATAAGGGCCTATAGGCATCGGCATCCTTCGGGTCTTTCCCCGGCTTAAGCAGCGAAGTGATCGCCACCTCCCTCATCGAGCCCGGTAGTGTCCCCTCCTCCAGCGACTCCTCGAACACCTCCTTCAGCACTGGTGCCATTATGTCTATATAACATTTATAAAATTCGGCCGGCAAGCCGTCCAGTCCCGCAGCTTTACCGTTACTGAGTGACATGATCGCATCTCGAATTTCATCAATCTCGAAAGGACACCCCAGGAAAGCCCTATCACTATCACTCAGCCAACACAATGCAATGTCGTCGAGGAACCCACTGAGGTCAACCTCTCCAGTCTGCTGCGTGGTATACAGCCGTTTATAATGCTGCAGAAAGGTGTCCTGTATCCCCCTAGTGTCCTGATAAGTCCTGCCTTCGCCATCAGTGATTTCCAGTATGTGCGTGGCAAATCGCTGGTGTCTAGTGAGCGCCGCTAAAACTTTTCCCGGCCTATCTCCTTCGCAATAGCGTCGAGCCGTCCAGTACTTACCACGGAATTTGGCTTCCCTGGCCGCCTCCTCCTCAAATTCGGATAACTTGGTTCTGAATGCTATCGCTAGGTCAGGGCAAGGGTTACCGACCATCTCCGCCTCCAACGCTTTAAGTTCCGATTCAATACCCGCCAACGTGCGCACTATGTCCCGTAACACGCCACAGCTTTTAGAGATTGTGACTCCGCGCACGGTGACCTTAAAAGCCTCCCAGATCGTCTCAACCTTAGCAACAGAACCCTTGTTCCTAGGGAAGAAGGCCTCGATTTCCTCTCCGAGTTCTTGTTTGAATACCGGGTCAAGGAGGGCCGAGGGGAATAGCCGCCACGGTGGGCGTATTCTCGCATATCCAGGCAATTCCAGGACGGTCAGCACAGGGCAGTGATCCGAATATGTTCGAGGTAGGTGCCGCACCTTGGCGACGCCACCAGCCAGACCACGTGAGATGAAGCAGTAATCAATCCTGGCCCATGAACGTGCATGCGTGGTGAAGTGGGTGCCCTCCCTAGCCCCAGGATGTAAGTGCCTCCAGCTATCCAACAATCCCGCTTCCTCCAGTATGCCCCGCAACGCCTCCCCGGCTTTCGTATTGTACTGTCCGCTACCGTCTGACCTGTCCGCCCCCGGGTACAAGGAGAGATTAAAGTCCCCCCCCCAGATCACATGTGCGGCCTCGACCTCAAGTGCATGTCCCCATAGTGTCAAGAAGAACCCAGGTGTGTCAATGTTGGGTGCGTAACAGTTGATGAGCATAACAACAGCAGTGCCCAGTCTCCCCCAGAGGATCACATATCTCCCCTCACTATCCGTCCGAACACCCAGTTTTTGGAACGCTAGTCGTTTATTAATCAAAATAGCAGTGCCCCTGGAATAGGTAGAATAAGAGGAGAACTCCCGCACGGTCGCCCATCTGTCTGCAAAGCGAGGGATGCACCGTGGATTAAGGTGAGTCTCCTGGAGTAGAGCTATTTGCACCTGGTGTCTATCTAAGTATCCCAGCACATTCCTACATTTCCGCGGATTATTAAGGCCTCTGACATTCCAGGAGATTATAGACACAGTATTTAAAGCATGATCACCCGTGCTCATCATCACATCCCCGTACCCAATGAGTGCAAATAGTCCCAGCACCCTGTGGTGCCACATCCTGTACCAAAAACCACAGCGTATAGTATCGTCGGGTGTCTAGATCAGAGATACTGCCACAACCCGTGCGTCCATTCCCAACACACATGCCATGACTACCATCCGCACAGTCATTCATTCTCCCAACAATCCCCCCCTCAACAATTAAACATTCCTCCTCACTCCATTCACAGTAACAGAAACCCCACTCCCCGAGCCCTCCCCCAACCCACTGAAGCAACCCAAACTTGCCAGTATTGCAATTCCTCCCCCCCTCCCAAACCCCGTACTCAAGAACCACAGCAAAACCATGTGGGGAATCCCCTTCTGGGGGCATCAGAGGTACACGTCTACTCACCCCAACACTCCCCTCCCCTCCCGCATATACCATATGGGGAAGACAGAGAAGAAGGGGTGGTGCCTGGCCGAAAGTAGTCCTGTAGATGTAAGCCTCTACGAATAAACCAACAGCACCGGACCCACAGCCCTCTAATTGTAGAAAACAATAATAATTTCAGTTCCATTCCCAACTGCCACCCGCCCAGTCACCTGCAGCAATATCAGTGCGTGCGTCCCAGGCGCTAGTCAATCAAAGGAGCAGTGCGCGCCAACTGGGCCAGTAGTCTGCTGGGGGTCCATGGTGCAGCGAGGCAGGTACAACAAGCAAATGATGAGGGAGCATGCCGCCACAAGGCAGCCAGGGCGGGGACTCCGATGTCACCGCCAGCAGCACCCAGCCCCTACTCCAGCAGTGCGACAGGGTGCGAGTGGCAGAAAACTCACGAGGGCGCCGTTATGAGTCATTCATCTTGTTCAGCAGGATTCCCTCCCGCTTCGTCCGCACCCTCGTTACGCCTGTCTCTCCTCTCTGTGCGAATCCGTTTAACATAATCCTCAGCGTGCTGTGGGTTCGTGAAGAAGTGCTGTTTGCCCTGATGGGTTACCCGGAGCCGGGCCGGATAAAGAAGGGCGTAGTCGATCTGCATATCCCTCAATTTCTTTTTCACTTCAAGGAACTTTTTCCTCTGATCCTGTACCATGGGCGTGAAGTCCGGATAGAGTGAAAACTGTACACCATCACAGGATAAATTTCGATGCGTGCGGGCAGCTCTAAGGGCAACGTCCCTGTCGCGGTAGTTAAGTAGCCGGGCGATGATAGGCCGCGGCGGCGCCCCTGGCTTGGGGACCGGGGCCAGTGAGCGGTGCGCTCTCTCTACTATGAATTGACTCGAGAAGGCCTCCTTGCCCACAGCCGTTTGCAGTATGCGCTCAATATAGTCCTCCATGCGTCCAGTGTTGGTGGACTCCGGAACCCCCGTGACGCGGATGTTATTGCGTCTACTTCTCGCCTCCAATTCCTCATTCTTCGCCGCTATCACTCTGAGGATGTTGTCCATGCGGGTAAGGCGTGTGTCGTGCGTCGCGGCAGTGTCCTCGGCCGTGGAAATGCGTCTCTCCGCCTCAGAGAGCCGCTCTTCATGCATCTCCACTTTTTGTACTACGCCGTCCATCCTGGAAGACAGCCGATCAACCTTGTCCACAACCGTTGCGAATCCCTGACGCATCTCCTCAATGATCAGGCGCAGTTCTGGTGTTATGACCGCAGGAGGGACCTCGGTGCTTGGCTGTCCCGTGGAGCTCCCGGCGCCCGTTGCGCCACGAGTTGGTTTCTTCGAGGCTGCAGGTTCGAAGGACAGTTTGGGTTGCTTGGCATCGTTCTTGCCCATGGTGCCCAATCCGCCAGCACCCAGTGGCTGGAATGAGTGATCGGCCCGTCAGGCCCCACGAGCAGAGCCCGCGCGCAGGTCGATCCGTATATAGTGCCCCAGGGGCGACCGCGTCAGAGTCTTGTCAGCGGGGTAAACGCAGCTCCCGCCTGACCTGAGAGCCGGCCAGCCCCCAGCACATCAGCCCCCAACAGCAGCAGGAGACCCTTGGGCAGGATAGGGCAGTGGAGGGCGAGATCAGAGGGCTTACGCCCCAGCCGCAGCCGCCGGCGGGACCACGCGCTCAGGGGCACAAGAGCGCCGACGGTACCCGCTGCCGCCCTGCGTGAGAGCAGTGTCAGTCCCCGCTGGCTGAGGGGAGTGTAACGGCTGCTATGGGCCGAGAGCCGGGAAAGAGAGCTAGAGTCTCGGCATCCTCGCACAGGGTCTCCCTTGCACCCTGCTCGCTCCGACTCTATCGACTCTATCGAATGGGAGCAGAGTGCGCTGTGCCTTCTGAACCTGGCTGTTGGCTACTCGTTGGTGAAATCAGTGCAAAGGCAGAAAGGCAAAGATCAGGAGAGGCCGCCGGGGCCGGAGGAAGCAATTCGGCGTCCCGGTGGTGCACAGATGCTCCGATGCACTAGACTGGCAATATCGAGAGCCGCGGGAGGCAGCGACAGGGCGAGGCAGTAATCCGACGTCCTCCTCCTCCCCACACCCTTTCTCACTGCAGTTGTACTCGGAGCTCAGTCACAGCACAGTTAGGAGAGCAGGGATTTATCTGCATATGGGTTATACCATGGACTCCGAGGAGGTAGGAAGTACAGTGATCAGGTTTTTTTTTTGCAGATGTATTTTTATGAAGCTATGCTCCTGGACCCTGGAGTCCTCCGTGGTAAAGGATTGCGCCCCTGGGGGAGTCCCCCGCAGCCTCCGACGGGATCAGGGGCCCAGCCAACCGCCGTGCACAGTCGCAGCAGCACACCCAACCGGGTCCGGGTGAAGTCCTCCAGGCGGAGGGTCGCGTCCTTGGGGATGGCCGCCGCGGCCTCCGCCGGGTTCAGGGTGCAGACACCCGACCTGTCGCCGCCGCTGCAGGGGAGGTGGCGCGGTGCTCAGCCCTACCCCCCAGTGCCGCTTTCTCAGGGGGGGGGCAAGACTCACCTCCGCCAGTCCGGCACACGTCCAGCAGGTCTCCCGCAGTTCCGGCCGGGTTGCGCGATGATGAGGCCTAGCCGCCTCGTGTAGAGCCACGGCCTCAGGTGTCACGGCTCCCGGTCCCGGCCAGCGGCCCTCCACAGCAGCGACCCTCGGGGCACTCTCAAGGCGCCGTAACTCAGGCGCTGGGCGTCGAATCTCCTCCAGATTTGGACCGGCGCCGCAGCACAGGTGCATCCAGCAGCGGTGCGAATTTCAGGCATCCATCTGCAGGGGAATCTGGATGAAATTTTAACATTTAATCTTTTGACTCTAAATGACTGTTGGATGTGAATTATGACTTTGTCAACTAAAATAAGTGTGTTTTAAGTCATTTCTGTGCCTCAAAGGGGTCAAAATTGAAGCTTTTGAGTAATCATAACTCTGTAAAAATGGCAATTTTGGTCACTGTGAGGGTTTAAAAAGTGGTTATTCAACATGAGGCACGATCCAATTGACATTTTGAATCATTTTTGGTACAGTCCAAAAAATCAATTTTCGGATGAAAACGATGACTCCGGACATGTCGAACGATCCCATAATGGCCAATATGGATGAAATTTTAACATTTAATCTTTTGACTGTAAATGACTGGTGGATGTGAATTATGACTTTGTCAACTAAAATAAGTGTGTTTAAAGTCATTTCTGTGCCTCAAAGGGGTCAAAATTGAAGCTTTTGAGTAATTAAAACTCTGTAAAAATTGCAATTTTGGTCACTCTGAGGCTTTAAAAAGTGGTTATTCAACATGAGGCATGATCCAATTGACATTTTGAATCATTTTTGGTACAGTCCAAAAAATCAATTTTCGGATGAAAAACGAAGACTCCGGACATGTCGAACGATCCCAAAATGGTCAATATGGATGAAATTGTAACATTTAATCTTATGACTGTAAATGACTGTTGGATGTGAATTAGGACTTTGTCAACTAAAATAAGTGTGTTTAAAGTCATTTCTGTGCCTGAAACGGGTCAAAATTGAAGCTTTTGAGTAATCAAAATCTGTAAAAATGGCAATTTTGGTCACTGTGAGGCTTTAAAAAGTGGTTATTCAACATGAGGCACGATCCAATTGACATTTTGAATCATTTTTGGTACAGTCCAAAAAATGAATTTTCGGATGAAAAACGATGACTCCGGACATGTCGAACGATCCCAAAATGGTCAATATGGATGAAATTTTAACATTCAATCTTTTGACTGTAAATGACTGTTGGATGTGAATTATGACTTTGTCAACTAAAATAAGTGTGTTTAAAGTCATTTCTGTGCCTGAAACTGGTCAAAATTGAAGCTTTTGAGTAAGCAAAACTCTGTAAAAATGGCAATTTTGGTCACTCTGAGTGTTTAAAAAGTGGTTATTCAACATGAGGCATGACCCAATTGACATTTTGAATCATTTTTGGTACAGTCCAAAAAATCAATTTCCGGATGAAAAACGATGACTCCGGACCTGTTGAACGTTCCCAAAATGGTCTATAATGATGAAATTTTAACATTTAATCTTTTGACTCTAAATGACTGTTGGATGTGAATTATGACTTTGTCAACTAAAATAAGTGTGTTTAAAGTCATTTCTGTGCCTGAAACGGGTCAAAATTGAAGCTTTTGAGTAAGCAAAACTCTGTAAAAATGGCAATTTTGGTCACTCTGAGGGTTTAAAAAGTGGTTATTCAACATGAGGCACGATCCAATTGACATTTTGAATCATTTTTGGTACAGTCCAAAAAATCAATTTTCGGATGAAAACGATGACTCCGGACATGTCGAACGATCCCATAATGGCCAATATGGATGAAATTTTAACATTTAATCTTTTGACTGTAAATGACTGGTGGATGTGAATTATGACTTTGTCAACTAAAATAAGAGTGTTTAAAGTCATTTCTGTGCCTCAAAGGGGTCAAAATTGAAGCTTTTGAGTAATTAAAACTCTGTAAAAATGGCAATTTTGGTCACTCTGAGGCTTTAAAAAGTGGTTATTCAACATGAGGCACGATCCAATTGACATTTTGAATCATTTTTGGTACAGTCCAAAAAATCAATTTTCGGATGAAAAACGATGACTCCGGACATGTCGAACGATCCCAAAATGGTCAATATGGATGAAATTGTAACATATAATCTTTTGACTGTAAATGACTGTTGGATGTGAATTATGACTTTGTCAACTAAAATAAGTGTGTTTAAAGTCATTTCTGTGCCTCAAAGGGGTCAAAATTGAAGCTTTTGAGTAATCATAACTCTGTAAAAATGGCAATTTTGGTCGCTGTGAGGGTTTAAAAAGTGGTTATTCAACATGAGGCACGATCCAATTGACATTTTGAATCATTTTTGGTACAGTCCAAAAAATCAATTTTCGGATGAAAAACGATGACTCCGGACATGTCGAACGATCCCAAAATGGTCAATATGGATGAAATTTTAACATTTAATCTTTTGACTCTAAATGACTGTTGGATGTGAATTATGACTTTGTCAACTAAAATAAGTGTGTTTAAAGTCATTTCTGTGCCTGAAACGGGTCAAAATTGAAGCTTTTGAGTAAGCAAAACTCTGTAAAAATGGCAATTTTGGTCACTCTGAGGGTTTAAAAAATGGTTATTCAACATGAGGCACGATCCAATTGACATTTTGAATCCTTTTTAGTACAGTCCAAAAAATAAATTTTCGGAAAAAAAACGATGACTCCTGACATGTCGAACGATCCCAAAATGGTCAATATGGATGAAATTTTAACATTTAATCTTTTGACTGTAAATGACTGGTGGATGTGAATTATGACTTTGTCAACTAAAATAAGTGTGTTTAAAGTCATTTCTGTGCCTCAAAGGGGTCAAAATTGAAGCTTTTGAGTAATTAAAACTCAGTAAAAATGGCAATTTTGTTCACTCTGAGGCTTTAAAAAGTGGTTATTCAACATGAGGCATGATCCAATTGACATTTTGAATCATTTTTGGTACAGTCCAAAAAATCAATTTTCGGATGAAAAACGATGACTCCGGGCATGTCGAACGATCCCAAAATGGTCAATATGGATGAAATTGTAACATTTAATCTTGTGACTGTAAATGACTGTTGGGTGTGAATTAGGACTTTGTCAACTAAAATAAGTGTGTTTAAAGTCATTTCTGTGCCTGAAACGGGTCAAAATTGAAGCTTTTGAGTAATCAAAACTCTGTAAAAATTGCAATTTTGGTCACTGTGAGGCTTTAAAAAGTGGTTATTCAACATGAGGCACGATCCAATTGACATTTTGAATCATTTTTGGTACAGTCCAAAAAATGAATTTTCGGATGAAAAACGATGACTCCGGACATGTCGAACGATCCCAAAATGGTCAATATGGATGAAATTTTAACATTCAATCTTTTGACTGTAAATGACTGTTGGATGTGAATTATGACTTTGTCAACTAAAATAAGTGTGTTAAAGTCATTTCTGTGCCTGAAACTGGTCAAAATTGAAGCTTTTGAGTAAGCAAAACTCTGTAAAAATGGCAATTTTGGTCACTCTGAGGGTTTAAAAAGTGGTTATTCAACATGAGGCATGATCCAATTGACATTTTGAATCATTTTTGGTACAGTTCAAAAAATCAATTTTCGGATGAAAAACGATGACTCCGGACATGTCGAACGATCCCAAAATGGTCAATATGGATGAAATTTTAACATTTAATCTTTTGACTGTAAATGACTGGTGGATGTGAATTATGACTTTGTCAACTAAAATAAGTGTGTTTAAAGTCATTTCTGTGCCTCAAAGGGGTCAAAATTGAAGCTTTTGAGTAAGCAAAACTCTATAAAAATGGCAATTTTGGTCACTGTGAGGCTTTAAAAAGTGGTTATTCAACATGAGGCACGATCCAATTGACATTTTGAATCATTTTTGGTACAGTCCAAAAAATCAATTTTCGGATGAAAAACGATGACTCCGGACATGTCGAACGATCCCAAAATGGTCAATATGGATGAAATTTTAACATTTAATCTTTTGACTGTAAATGACTGTTAGATGTGAATTATGACTTTGTCAACTAAAATAAGTGTGTTTAAAGTCATTTCTGTGCCTGAAACGGGTCAAAATTGAAGCTTTTGAGTAAGCAAAACTCTGTAAAAATGGCAATTTTGGTCACTCTGAGGGTTTAAAAAGTGGTTATTCAACATGAGGCACGATCCAATTGACATTTTGAATAATTTTTGGTACAGTCCAAAAAATCAATTTTCGGATGAAAAATGATGACTCCGGACATGTCGAACGATCCCAAAATGGTCAATATGGATGAAATTTTAACATTTAATCTTTTGACTGTAAATGACTGTTGGATGTGAATTATGACTTTGTCAACGTGTGTTTAAAGTCATTTCTGTGCCTGTAACGGGTCAAAATTGAAGCTTTTGAGTAAGCAAAACTCTGTAAAAATGGCAATTTTGGTCACTGTGAGGCTTTAAAAAGTGGTTATTCAACATGAGGCACGATCCAATTGACATTTTGAATCATTTTTGGTACAGTCCAAAAAATCAATTTTCGGATGAAAAACGATGACTCCGGACCTGTTGAACATTCCCAAAATGGTCTATAATGATGAAATTTTAACATTTAATCTTTTGACTCTAAATGACTGTTGGATGTGAATTATGACTTTGTCAACTAAAATAAGTGTGTTTTAAGTCATTTCTGTGCCTCAAAGGGGTCAAAATTGAAGCTTTTGAGTAATCATAACTCTGTAAAAATGGCAATTTTGGTCACTGTGAGGGTTTAAAAAGTGGTTATTCAACATGAGGCACCATCCAATTGACATTTTGAATCATTTTTGGTACAGTCCAAAAAATCAATTTTCGGATGAAAAACGATGACTCCGGACATGTCGAACGATCCCAAAATGGTCAATATGGATGAAATTGTAACATTCAATCTTTTGACTGTAAATGACTGTTGGATGTGAATTATGACTTTGTCAACTAAAATAAGTGTGTTTAAAGTCATTTCTGTGCCTGAAACGGGTCAAAATTGAAGCTTTTGAGTAAGCAAAAATCTGTAAAAATGGCAATTTTGGTCACTCTGAGGGTTTAAAAAGTGGTTATTCAACATGAGGCACGACCCAATTGACATTTTGAATCATTTTTGGTACAGTCCAAAAAATCAATTTTCGGATGAAAAACGATGACTCCGGACATGTCGAACGATCCCAAAATGGTCAATATGGATGAAATTTTAACATTTAATCTTTTGACTGTAAATGACTGGTGGATGTGAATTATGACTTTGTCAACTAAAATAAGTGTGTTTAAAGTCATTTCTGTGCCTGAAACGGGTCAAAATTGAAGCTTTTGAGTAATTAAAACTCTGTAAAAATGGCAATTTTGGTCACTCTGAGGCTTTAAAAAGTGGTTATTCAACATGAGGCATGATCCAATTGACATTTTGAATCATTTTTGGTACAGTCCAAAAAATCAATTTTCGGATGAAAAACGAAGACTCCGGACATGTCGAACGATCCCAAAATGGTCAATATGGATGAAATTGTAACATTTAATCTTTTGACTGTAAATGACTGTTGGATGTGAATTAGGACTTTGTCAACTAAAATAAGTGTGTTTAAAGTCATTTCTGTGCCTGAAACGGGTCAAAATTGAAGCTTTTGAGTAATCAAAACTCTGTAAAATTGGCAATTTTGGTCACTGTGAGGGTTTAAAAAGTGGTTATTCAACATGAGGCACGATCCAATTGACATTTTGAATCATTTTTGGTACAGTCCAAAAAATCAATTTTCGGATGAAAACGATGACTCCGGACATGTCGAACGATCCCATAATGGCCAATATGGATGAAATTTTAACATTTAATCTTTTGACTGTAAATGACTGGTGGATGTGAATTATGACTTTGTCAACTAAAATAAGTGTGTTTAAAGTCATTTCTGTGCCTCAAAGGGGTCAAAATTGAAGCTTTTGAGTAATTAAAACTCTGTAAAAATGGCAATTTTGGTCACTCTGAGGCTTTAAAAAGTGGTTATTCAACATGAGGCATGATCCAATTGACATTTTGAATCATTTTTGGTACAGTCCAAAAAATCAATTTTCGGATGAAAAACGAAGACTCCGGACATGTCGAACGATCCCAAAATGGTCAATATGGATGAAATTGTAACATTTAATCTTTTGACTGTAAATGACTGTTGGATGTGAATTAGGACTTTGTCAACTAAAATAAGTGTGTTTAAAGTCATTTCTGTGCCTGAAACGGGTCAAAATTGAAGCTTTTGAGTAATCAAAACTCTGTAAAAATGGCAATTTTGGTCACTGTTAGGGTTTAAAAAGTGGTTATTCAACATGAGGCACGACCCAATTGACATTTTGAATCATTTTTGGTACAGTCCAAAAAATGAATTTTCGGATGAAAAATGATGACTCCGGACATGTCGAACAATCCCAAAATGGTCAATATGGATGAAATTTTAACATTCAATCTTTTGACTGTAAATGACTGTTGGATGTGAATTATGACTTTGTCAACTAAAATAAGTGTGTTTAAAGTCATTTCTGTGCCTGAAACTGGTCAAAATTGAAGCTTTTGAGTAAGCAAAACTCTGTAAAAATGGCAATTTTGGTCACTCTGAGGGTTTAAAAAGTGATTATTCAACATGAGGCACGACCCAATTGACATTTTGAATCATTTTTGGTACAGTCCAAAAAATCAATTTCCGGATAAAAAACGATGACTCCGGACCTGTTGAACGTTCCCAAAATGGTCTATAATGATGAAATTTTAACATTTAATCTTTTGACTCTAAATGACTGTTGGATGTGAATTATGACTTTGTCAACTAAAATAAGTGTTTTTTAAGTCATTTCTGTGCCTCAAAGGGGTCAAAATTGAAGCTTTTGAGTAATCATAACTCTGTAAAAATGGCAATTTTGGTCACTGTGAGGGTTTAAAAAGTGGGTATTCAACATGAGGCACGATCCAATTGACATTTTGAATCATTTTTGGTACAGTCCAAAAAATCAATTTTCGGATGAAAAACGATGACTCCGGACATGTCGAACGATCCCAAAAATGGTCAATATGGATGAAATTTTAACATTTAATCTTTTGACTCTAAATGACTGTTGGATGTGAATTATGACTTTGTCATCTAAAATAAGTGTGTTTAAAGTCATTTCTGTGCCTGAAACGGGTCAAAATTGAAGCTTTTGAGTAAGCAAAACTCTGTAAAAATGGCAATTTTGGTCACTCTGAGGGTTTAAAAAGTGGTTATTCAACATGAGGCACGATCCAATTGACATTTTGAATCATTTTTGGTACAGTCCAAAAAATCAATTTTCGGATGAAAAACTATGACTCCAGACATGTCGAACGATCCCAAAATGGTCAATATGGATGAAATTTTAACATTTAATCTTTTGATTGTAAATGACTGGTGGATGTGAATTATGACTTTGTCAACTAAAATAAGTGTGTTTAAAGTCATTTCTGTGCCTCAAAGGGGTCAAAATTGAAGCTTTTGAGTAATCATAACTCTGTAAAAATGGCAATTTTGGTCACTGTGAGGGTTTAAAAAGAGGTTATTCAACATGAGGCTCCATCCAATTGACATTTTGAATCATTTTTGGTACAGTCCAAAAAATCAATTTTCGGATGAAAAACGATGACTCCGGACATGTCGAACGATCCCAAAATGGTCAATATGGATGAAATTTTAACATTCAATCTTTTGACTGTAAATGACTGTTGGGTGTGAATTATGACTTTGTCAACTAAAATAAGTGTGTTTAAAGTCATTTCTGTGCCTGAAACGGGTCAAAATTGAAGCTTTTGAGTAAGCAAAAATCTGTAAAAATGGCAATTTTGGTCACTCTGAGGGTTTAAAAAGTGGTTATTCAACATGAGGCACGACCCAATTGACATTTTGAATCATTTTTGGTACAGTCCAAAAAATCAATTTTCGGATGAAAAACGATGACTCCGGACATGTCGAACGATCCCAAAATGGTCAATATGGATGAAATTTTAACATTTAATCTTTTGACTGTAAATGACTGGTGGATGTGAATTATGACTTTGTCAACTAAAATAAGTGTGTTTAAAGTCATTTCTGTGCCTCAAAGGGGTCAAAATTGAAGCTTTTGAGTAATTAAAACTCTGTAAAAATGGCAATTTTGGTCACTCTGAGGGTTTAAAAAGTGGTTATTCAACATGAGGCACGACCCAATTGACATTTTGAATCATTTTTGGTACAGTCCAAAAAATCAATTTCCGGATGAAAAACGATGACTCCGGACCTGTTGAACGTTCCCAAAATGGTCTATAATGATGAAATTTTAACATTTAATCTTTTGACTCTAAATGACTGTTGGATGTGAATTATGACTTTGTCAACTAAAATAAGTGTGTTTTAAGTCATTTCTGTGCCTCAAAGGGGTCAAAATTGAAGCTTTTGAGTAAGCAAAACTCTGTAAAAATGGCAATTTTGGTCACTCTGAGGGTTTAAAAAGTGGTTATTCAACATGAGGCACGATCCAATTGACATTTTGAATCATTTTTGGTACAGTCCAAAAAATCAATTTTTGGATGAAAAACGATGACTCCGGACATGTCGAACGATCCCAAAATGGTCAATATGGATGAAATTTTAACATTTAATCTTTTGACTCTAAATGACTGTTGGATGTGAATTATGACTTTGTCAACTAAAATAAGTGTGTTTAAAGTCATTTCTGTGCCTGAAACGGGTCAAAATTGAAGCTTTTGAGTAAGCAAAACTCTGTAAAAATGGCAATTTTGGTCACTCTGAGGGTTTAAAAAGTGGTTATTCAACATGAGGCACGATCCAATTGACATTTTGAATAATTTTTGGTACAGTCCAAAAAATCAATTTTCGGATGAAAACGATGACTCTGGACATGTCGAACGATCCCATAATGGCCAATATGGATGAAATTTTAACATTTAATCTTTTGACTGTAAATGACTGGTGGATGTGAATTATGACTTTGTCAACTAAAATAAGTGTGTTTAAAGTCATTTCTGTGCCTCAAAGGGGTCAAAATTGAAGCTTTTGAGTAATTAAAACTCTGTAAAAATGGCAATTTTGGTCACTCTGAGGCTTTAAAAAGTGGTTATTCAACATGAGGCATGATCCAATTGACATTTTGTATCATTTTTGGTACAGTCCAAAAAATAAATTTTCGGATGAAAAACGATGACTCCGGACATGTCGAACGATCCCAAAATGGTCAATATGGATGAAATTTTAACATTCAATCTTTTGACTGTAAATGACTGTTGGATGTGAATTATGACTTTGTCAACTAAAATAAGTGTGTTTAAAGTCATTTCTGTGCCTGAAACTGGTCAAAATTGAAGCTTTTGAGTAAGCAAAACTCTGTAAAAATGGCAATTTTGGTCACTCTGAGGGTTTAAAAAGTGGTTATTCAACATGAGGCACGACCCAAATGACATTTTGAATCATTTTTGGTACAGTCCAAAAAATCAATTTCCGGATGAAAAACGATGACTCCGGACCTGTTGAACGTTCCCAAAATGGTCTATAATGATGAAATTTTAACATTTAATCTTTTGACTCTAAATGACTGTTGGATGTGAATTATGACTTTGTCAACTAAAATAAGTGTTTTTTAAGTCATTTCTGTGCCTCAAAGGGGTCAAAATTGAAGCTTTTGAGTAATCATAACTCTGTAAAAATGGCAATTTTGGTCACTGTGAGGGTTTAAAAAGTGGTTATTCAACATGAGGCACGATCCAATTGACATTTTGAATCATTTTTGGTACAGTCCAAAAAATCTATTTTCGGATGAAAACGATGACTCCGGACATGTCGAACGATCCCATAATGGCCAATATGGATGAAATTTTAACATTTAATCTTTTGACTGTAAATGACTGGTGGATGTGAATTATGACTTTGTCAACTAAAATAAGTGTGTTTAAAGTCATTTCTGTGCCTCAAAGGGGTCAAAATTGAAGCTTTTGAGTAATTAAAACTCTGTAAAAATGGCAATTTTGGTCACTCTGAGGCTTTAAAAAGTGGTTATTCAACATGAGGCATGATCCAATTGACATTTTGAATCATTTTTGGTACAGTCCAAAAAATCAATTTTCGGATGAAAAACGAAGACTCCGGACATGTCGAACGATCCCAAAATGGTCAATATGGATGAAATTGTAACATTTAATCTTATGACTGTAAATGACTGTTGGATGTGAATTAGGACTTTGTCAACTAAAATAAGTGTGTTTAAAGTCATTTCTGTGCCTGAAACTGGTCAAAATTGAAGCTTTTGAGTAAGCAAAACTCTGTAAAAATGGCAATTTTGGTCACTCTGAGGGTTTAAAAAGTGGTTATTCAACATGAGGCATGATCCAATTGACATTTTGAATCATTTTTGGTACAGTTCAAAAAATCAATTTTCGGATGAAAAACGATGACTCCGGACATGTCGAACGATCCCAAAATGGTCAATATGGATGAAATTTTAACATTTAATCTTTTGACTGTAAATGACTGGTGGATGTGAATTATGACTTTGTCAACTAAAATAAGTGTGTTTAAAGTCATTTCTGTGCCTCAAAGGGGTCAAAATTGAAGCTTTTGAGTAAGCAAAACTCTATAAAAATGGCAATTTTGGTCACTGTGAGGCTTTAAAAAGTGGTTATTCAACATGAGGCACGATCCAATTGACATTTTGAATCATTTTTGGTACAGTCCAAAAAATCAATTTTCGGATGAAAAACGATGACTCCGGACATGTCGAACGATCCCAAAATGGTCAATATGGATGAAATTTTAACATTTAATCTTTTGACTGTAAATGACTGTTAGATGTGAATTATGACTTTGTCAACTAAAATAAGTGTGTTTAAAGTCATTTCTGTGCCTGAAACGGGTCAAAATTGAAGCTTTTGAGTAAGCAAAACTCTGTAAAAATGGCAATTTTGGTCACTCTGAGGGTTTAAAAAGTGGTTATTCAACATGAGGCACGATCCAATTGACATTTTGAATAATTTTTGGTACAGTCCAAAAAATCAATTTTCGGATGAAAAATGATGACTCCGGACATGTCGAACGATCCCAAAATGGTCAATATGGATGAAATTTTAACATTTAATCTTTTGACTGTAAATGACTGTTGGATGTGAATTATGACTTTGTCAACGTGTGTTTAAAGTCATTTCTGTGCCTGTAACGGGTCAAAATTGAAGCTTTTGAGTAAGCAAAACTCTGTAAAAATGGCAATTTTGGTCACTGTGAGGCTTTAAAAAGTGGTTATTCAACATGAGGCACGATCCAATTGACATTTTGAATCATTTTTGGTACAGTCCAAAAAATCAATTTTCGGATGAAAAACGATGACTCCGGACCTGTTGAACATTCCCAAAATGGTCTATAATGATGAAATTTTAACATTTAATCTTTTGACTCTAAATGACTGTTGGATGTGAATTATGACTTTGTCAACTAAAATAAGTGTGTTTTAAGTCATTTCTGTGCCTCAAAGGGGTCAAAATTGAAGCTTTTGAGTAATCATAACTCTGTAAAAATGGCAATTTTGGTCACTGTGAGGGTTTAAAAAGTGGTTATTCAACATGAGGCACCATCCAATTGACATTTTGAATCATTTTTGGTACAGTCCAAAAAATCAATTTTCGGATGAAAAACGATGACTCCGGACATGTCGAACGATCCCAAAATGGTCAATATGGATGAAATTGTAACATTCAATCTTTTGACTGTAAATGACTGTTGGATGTGAATTATGACTTTGTCAACTAAAATAAGTGTGTTTAAAGTCATTTCTGTGCCTGAAACGGGTCAAAATTGAAGCTTTTGAGTAAGCAAAAATCTGTAAAAATGGCAATTTTGGTCACTCTGAGGGTTTAAAAAGTGGTTATTCAACATGAGGCACGACCCAATTGACATTTTGAATCATTTTTGGTACAGTCCAAAAAATCAATTTTCGGATGAAAAACGATGACTCCGGACATGTCGAACGATCCCAAAATGGTCAATATGGATGAAATTTTAACATTTAATCTTTTGACTGTAAATGACTGGTGGATGTGAATTATGACTTTGTCAACTAAAATAAGTGTGTTTAAAGTCATTTCTGTGCCTGAAACGGGTCAAAATTGAAGCTTTTGAGTAATTAAAACTCTGTAAAAATGGCAATTTTGGTCACTCTGAGGCTTTAAAAAGTGGTTATTCAACATGAGGCATGATCCAATTGACATTTTGAATCATTTTTGGTACAGTCCAAAAAATCAATTTTCGGATGAAAAACGAAGACTCCGGACATGTCGAACGATCCCAAAATGGTCAATATGGATGAAATTGTAACATTTAATCTTTTGACTGTAAATGACTGTTGGATGTGAATTAGGACTTTGTCAACTAAAATAAGTGTGTTTAAAGTCATTTCTGTGCCTGAAACGGGTCAAAATTGAAGCTTTTGAGTAATCAAAACTCTGTAAAATTGGCAATTTTGGTCACTGTGAGGGTTTAAAAAGTGGTTATTCAACATGAGGCACGATCCAATTGACATTTTGAATCATTTTTGGTACAGTCCAAAAAATCAATTTTCGGATGAAAACGATGACTCCGGACATGTCGAACGATCCCATAATGGCCAATATGGATGAAATTTTAACATTTAATCTTTTGACTGTAAATGACTGGTGGATGTGAATTATGACTTTGTCAACTAAAATAAGTGTGTTTAAAGTCATTTCTGTGCCTCAAAGGGGTCAAAATTGAAGCTTTTGAGTAATTAAAACTCTGTAAAAATGGCAATTTTGGTCACTCTGAGGCTTTAAAAAGTGGTTATTCAACATGAGGCATGATCCAATTGACATTTTGAATCATTTTTGGTACAGTCCAAAAAATCAATTTTCGGATGAAAAACGAAGACTCCGGACATGTCGAACGATCCCAAAATGGTCAATATGGATGAAATTGTAACATTTAATCTTTTGACTGTAAATGACTGTTGGATGTGAATTAGGACTTTGTCAACTAAAATAAGTGTGTTTAAAGTCATTTCTGTGCCTGAAACGGGTCAAAATTGAAGCTTTTGAGTAATCAAAACTCTGTAAAAATGGCAATTTTGGTCACTGTTAGGGTTTAAAAAGTGGTTATTCAACATGAGGCACGACCCAATTGACATTTTGAATCATTTTTGGTACAGTCCAAAAAATGAATTTTCGGATGAAAAATGATGACTCCGGACATGTCGAACAATCCCAAAATGGTCAATATGGATGAAATTTTAACATTCAATCTTTTGACTGTAAATGACTGTTGGATGTGAATTATGACTTTGTCAACTAAAATAAGTGTGTTTAAAGTCATTTCTGTGCCTGAAACTGGTCAAAATTGAAGCTTTTGAGTAAGCAAAACTCTGTAAAAATGGCAATTTTGGTCACTCTGAGGGTTTAAAAAGTGATTATTCAACATGAGGCACGACCCAATTGACATTTTGAATCATTTTTGGTACAGTCCAAAAAATCAATTTCCGGATAAAAAACGATGACTCCGGACCTGTTGAACGTTCCCAAAATGGTCTATAATGATGAAATTTTAACATTTAATCTTTTGACTCTAAATGACTGTTGGATGTGAATTATGACTTTGTCAACTAAAATAAGTGTTTTTTAAGTCATTTCTGTGCCTCAAAGGGGTCAAAATTGAAGCTTTTGAGTAATCATAACTCTGTAAAAATGGCAATTTTGGTCACTGTGAGGGTTTAAAAAGTGGGTATTCAACATGAGGCACGATCCAATTGACATTTTGAATCATTTTTGGTACAGTCCAAAAAATCAATTTTCGGATGAAAAACGATGACTCCGGACATGTCGAACGATCCCAAAAATGGTCAATATGGATGAAATTTTAACATTTAATCTTTTGACTCTAAATGACTGTTGGATGTGAATTATGACTTTGTCATCTAAAATAAGTGTGTTTAAAGTCATTTCTGTGCCTGAAACGGGTCAAAATTGAAGCTTTTGAGTAAGCAAAACTCTGTAAAAATGGCAATTTTGGTCACTCTGAGGGTTTAAAAAGTGGTTATTCAACATGAGGCACGATCCAATTGACATTTTGAATCATTTTTGGTACAGTCCAAAAAAATCAATTTTCGGATGAAAAACTATGACTCCAGACATGTCGAACGATCCCAAAATGGTCAATATGGATGAAATTTTAACATTTAATCTTTTGATTGTAAATGACTGGTGGATGTGAATTATGACTTTGTCAACTAAAATAAGTGTGTTTAAAGTCATTTCTGTGCCTCAAAGGGGTCAAAATTGAAGCTTTTGAGTAATCATAACTCTGTAAAAATGGCAATTTTGGTCACTGTGAGGGTTTAAAAAGAGGTTATTCAACATGAGGCTCCATCCAATTGACATTTTGAATCATTTTTGGTACAGTCCAAAAAATCAATTTTCGGATGAAAAACGATGACTCCGGACATGTCGAACGATCCCAAAATGGTCAATATGGATGAAATTTTAACATTCAATCTTTTGACTGTAAATGACTGTTGGGTGTGAATTATGACTTTGTCAACTAAAATAAGTGTGTTTAAAGTCATTTCTGTGCCTGAAACGGGTCAAAATTGAAGCTTTTGAGTAAGCAAAAATCTGTAAAAATGGCAATTTTGGTCACTCTGAGGGTTTAAAAAGTGGTTATTCAACATGAGGCACGACCCAATTGACATTTTGAATCATTTTTGGTACAGTCCAAAAAATCAATTTTCGGATGAAAAACGATGACTCCGGACATGTCGAACGATCCCAAAATGGTCAATATGGATGAAATTTTAACATTTAATCTTTTGACTGTAAATGACTGGTGGATGTGAATTATGACTTTGTCAACTAAAATAAGTGTGTTTAAAGTCATTTCTGTGCCTCAAAGGGGTCAAAATTGAAGCTTTTGAGTAATTAAAACTCTGTAAAAATGGCAATTTTGGTCACTCTGAGGGTTTAAAAAGTGGTTATTCAACATGAGGCACGACCCAATTGACATTTTGAATCATTTTTGGTACAGTCCAAAAAATCAATTTCCGGATGAAAAACGATGACTCCGGACCTGTTGAACGTTCCCAAAATGGTCTATAATGATGAAATTTTAACATTTAATCTTTTGACTCTAAATGACTGTTGGATGTGAATTATGACTTTGTCAACTAAAATAAGTGTGTTTTAAGTCATTTCTGTGCCTCAAAGGGGTCAAAATTGAAGCTTTTGAGTAAGCAAAACTCTGTAAAAATGGCAATTTTGGTCACTCTGAGGGTTTAAAAAGTGGTTATTCAACATGAGGCACGATCCAATTGACATTTTGAATCATTTTTGGTACAGTCCAAAAAATCAATTTTTGGATGAAAAACGATGACTCCGGACATGTCGAACGATCCCAAAATGGTCAATATGGATGAAATTTTAACATTTAATCTTTTGACTCTAAATGACTGTTGGATGTGAATTATGACTTTGTCAACTAAAATAAGTGTGTTTAAAGTCATTTCTGTGCCTGAAACGGGTCAAAATTGAAGCTTTTGAGTAAGCAAAACTCTGTAAAAATGGCAATTTTGGTCACTCTGAGGGTTTAAAAAGTGGTTATTCAACATGAGGCACGATCCAATTGACATTTTGAATAATTTTTGGTACAGTCCAAAAAATCAATTTTCGGATGAAAACGATGACTCTGGACATGTCGAACGATCCCATAATGGCCAATATGGATGAAATTTTAACATTTAATCTTTTGACTGTAAATGACTGGTGGATGTGAATTATGACTTTGTCAACTAAAATAAGTGTGTTTAAAGTCATTTCTGTGCCTCAAAGGGGTCAAAATTGAAGCTTTTGAGTAATTAAAACTCTGTAAAAATGGCAATTTTGGTCACTCTGAGGCTTTAAAAAGTGGTTATTCAACATGAGGCATGATCCAATTGACATTTTGTATCATTTTTGGTACAGTCCAAAAAATAAATTTTCGGATGAAAAACGATGACTCCGGACATGTCGAACGATCCCAAAATGGTCAATATGGATGAAATTTTAACATTCAATCTTTTGACTGTAAATGACTGTTGGATGTGAATTATGACTTTGTCAACTAAAATAAGTGTGTTTAAAGTCATTTCTGTGCCTGAAACTGGTCAAAATTGAAGCTTTTGAGTAAGCAAAACTCTGTAAAAATGGCAATTTTGGTCACTCTGAGGGTTTAAAAAGTGGTTATTCAACATGAGGCACGACCCAAATGACATTTTGAATCATTTTTGGTACAGTCCAAAAAATCAATTTCCGGATGAAAAACGATGACTCCGGACCTGTTGAACGTTCCCAAAATGGTCTATAATGATGAAATTTTAACATTTAATCTTTTGACTCTAAATGACTGTTGGATGTGAATTATGACTTTGTCAACTAAAATAAGTGTTTTTTAAGTCATTTCTGTGCCTCAAAGGGGTCAAAATTGAAGCTTTTGAGTAATCATAACTCTGTAAAAATGGCAATTTTGGTCACTGTGAGGGTTTAAAAAGTGGTTATTCAACATGAGGCACGATCCAATTGACATTTTGAATCATTTTTGGTACAGTCCAAAAAATCAATTTTCGGATGAAAACGATGACTCCGGACATGTCGAACGATCCCATAATGGCCAATATGGATGAAATTTTAACATTTAATCTTTTGACTGTAAATGACTGGTGGATGTGAATTATGACTTTGTCAACTAAAATAAGTGTGTTTAAAGTCATTTCTGTGCCTCAAAGGGGTCAAAATTGAAGCTTTTGAGTAATTAAAACTCTGTAAAAATGGCAATTTTGGTCACTCTGAGGCTTTAAAAAGTGGTTATTCAACATGAGGCATGATCCAATTGACATTTTGAATCATTTTTGGTACAGTCCAAAAAATCAATTTTCGGATGAAAAACGAAGACTCCGGACATGTCGAACGATCCCAAAATGGTCAATATGGATGAAATTGTAACATTTAATCTTATGACTGTAAATGACTGTTGGATGTGAATTAGGACTTTGTCAACTAAAATAAGTGTGTTTAAAGTCATTTCTGTGCCTGAAACGGGTCAAAATTGAAGCTTTTGAGTAATCAAAATCTGTAAAAATGGCAATTTTGGTCACTGTGAGGCTTTAAAAAGTGGTTATTCAACATGAGGCACGATCCAATTGACATTTTGAATCATTTTTGGTACAGTCCAAAAAATGAATTTTCGGATGAAAAACGATGACTCCGGACATGTCGAACGATCCCAAAATGGTCAATATGGATGAAATTTTAACATTCAATCTTTTGACTGTAAATGACTGTTGGATGTGAATTATGACTTTGTCAACTAAAATAAGTGTGTTTAAAGTCATTTCTGTGCCTGAAACTGGTCAAAATTGAAGCTTTCGAGTAAGCAAAACTCTGTAAAAATGGCAATTTTGGTCACTCTGAGTGTTTAAAAAGTGGTTATTCAACATGAGGCATGACCCAATTGACATTTTGAATCATTTTTGGTACAGTCCAAAAAATCAATTTCCGGATGAAAAACGATGACTCCGGACCTGTTGAACGTTCCCAAAATGGTCTATAATGATGAAATTTTAACATTTAATCTTTTGACTCTAAATGACTGTTGGATGTGAATTATGACTTTGTCAACTAAAATAAGTGTGTTTAAAGTCATTTCTGTGCCTGAAACGGGTCAAAATTGAAGCTTTTGAGTAAGCAAAACTCTGTAAAAATGGCAATTTTGGTCACTCTGAGGGTTTAAAAAGTGGTTATTCAACATGAGGCACGATCCAATTGACATTTTGAATCATTTTTGGTACAGTCCAAAAAATCAATTTTCGGATGAAAACGATGACTCCGGACATGTCGAACGATCCCATAATGGCCAATATGGATGAAATTTTAACATTTAATCTTTTGACTGTAAATGACTGGTGGATGTGAATTATGACTTTGTCAACTAAAATAAGAGTGTTTAAAGTCATTTCTGTGCCTCAAAGGGGTCAAAATTGAAGCTTTTGAGTAATTAAAACTCTGTAAAAATGGCAATTTTGGTCACTCTGAGGCTTTAAAAAGTGGTTATTCAACATGAGGCACGATCCAATTGACATTTTGAATCATTTTTGGTACAGTCCAAAAAATCAATTTTCGGATGAAAAACGATGA
This sequence comes from Lissotriton vulgaris, assembly GCF_964263255.1. Lineage (NCBI taxonomy): Eukaryota > Metazoa > Chordata > Amphibia > Caudata > Salamandridae > Lissotriton > Lissotriton vulgaris. Next base: position 81,473 of record NW_028249842.1, on the reverse strand, counting down.
CTCCGGACATGTCGAACGATCCCAAAATGGTCAATATGGATGAAATTGTAACATATAATCTTTTGACTGTAAATGACTGTTGGATGTGAATTATGACTTTGTCAACTAAAATAAGTGTGTTTAAAGTCATTTCTGTGCCTCAAAGGGGTCAAAATTGAAGCTTTTGAGTAATCATAACTCTGTAAAAATGGCAATTTTGGTCGCTGTGAGGGTTTAAAAAGTGGTTATTCAACATGAGGCACGATCCAATTGACATTTTGAATCATTTTTGGTACAGTCCAAAAAATCAATTTTCGGATGAAAAACGATGACTCCGGACCTGTTGAACGTTCCCAAAATGGTCTATAATGATGAAATTTTAACATTTAATCTTTTGACTCTAAATGACTGTTGGATGTGAATTATGACTTTGTCAACTAAAATAAGTGTGTTTAAAGTCATTTCTGTGCCTGAAACGGGTCAAAATTGAAGCTTTTGAGTAAGCAAAACTCTGTAAAAATGGCAATTTTGGTCACTCTGAGGGTTTAAAAAGTGGTTATTCAACATGAGGCACGATCCAATTGACATTTTGAATCATTTTTGGTACAGTCCAAAAAATCAATTTTCGGATGAAAACGATGACTCCGGACATGTCGAACGATCCCATAATGGCCAATATGGATGAAATTTTAACATTTAATCTTTTGACTGTAAATGACTGGTGGATGTGAATTATGACTTTGTCAACTAAAATAAGAGTGTTTAAAGTCATTTCTGTGCCTCAAAGGGGTCAAAATTGAAGCTTTTGAGTAATTAAAACTCTGTAAAAATGGCAATTTTGGTCACTCTGAGGCTTTAAAAAGTGGTTATTCAACATGAGGCACGATCCAATTGACATTTTGAATCATTTTTGGTACAGTCCAAAAAATCAATTTTCGGATGAAAAACGATGACTCCGGACATGTCGAACGATCCCAAAATGGTCAATATGGATGAAATTGTAACATATAATCTTTTGACTGTAAATGACTGTTGGATGTGAATTATGACTTTGTCAACTAAAATAAGTGTGTTTAAAGTCATTTCTGTGCCTCAAAGGGGTCAAAATTGAAGCTTTTGAGTAATCATAACTCTGTAAAAATGGCAATTTTGGTCGCTGTGAGGGTTTAAAAAGTGGTTATTCAACATGAGGCACGATCCAATTGACATTTTGAATCATTTTTGGTACAGTCCAAAAAATCAATTTTCGGATGAAAAACGATGACTCCGGACATGTCGAACGATCCCAAAATGGTCAATATGGATGAAATTTTAACATTTAATCTTTTGACTCTAAATGACTGTTGGATGTGAATTATGACTTTGTCAACTAAAATAAGTGTGTTTAAAGTCATTTCTGTGCCTGAAACGGGTCAAAATTGAAGCTTTTGAGTAAGCAAAACTCTGTAAAAATGGCAATTTTGGTCACTCTGAGGGTTTAAAAAATGGTTATTCAACATGAGGCACGATCCAATTGACATTTTGAATCCTTTTTAGTACAGTCCAAAAAATAAATTTTCGGAAAAAAAACGATGACTCCTGACATGTCGAACGATCCCAAAATGGTCAATATGGATGAAATTTTAACATTTAATCTTTTGACTGTAAATGACTGGTGGATGTGAATTATGACTTTGTCAACTAAAATAAGTGTGTTTAAAGTCATTTCTGTGCCTCAAAGGGGTCAAAATTGAAGCTTTTGAGTAATTAAAACTCTGTAAAAATGGCAATTTTGGTCACTCTGAGGCTTTAAAAAGTGGTTATTCAACATGAGGCATGATCCAATTGACATTTTGAATCATTTTTGGTACAGTCCAAAAAATCAATTTTCGGATGAAAAACGATGACTCCGGGCATGTCGAACGATCCCAAAATGGTCAATATGGATGAAATTGTAACATTTAATCTTTTGACTGTAAATGACTGTTGGGTGTGAATTAGGACTTTGTCAACTAAAATAAGTGTGTTTAAAGTCATTTCTGTGCCTGAAACGGGTCAAAATTGAAGCTTTTGAGTAATCAAAACTCTGTAAAAATGGCAATTTTGGTCACTGTGAGGCTTTAAAAAGTGGTTATTCAACATGAGGCACGATCCAATTGACATTTTGAATCATTTTTGGTACAGTCCAAAAAATCAATTTTCGGATGAAAAACGATGACTCCGGACATGTCGAACGATCCCAAAATGGTCAATATGGATGAAATTTTAACATTCAATCTTTTGACTGTAAATGACTGTTGGGTGTGAATTATGACTTTGTCAACTAAAATAAGTGTGTTTAAAGTCATTTCTGTGCCTGAAACGGGTCAAAATTGAAGCTTTTGAGTAAGCAAAAATCTGTAAAAATGGCAATTTTGGTCACTCTGAGGGTTTAAAAAGTGGTTATTCAACATGAGGCACGACCCAATTGACATTTTGAATCATTTTTGGTACAGTCCAAAAAATCAATTTTCGGATGAAAAACGATGACTCCGGACATGTCGAACGATCCCAAAATGGTCAATATGGATGAAATTTTAACATTTAATCTTTTGACTGTAAATGACTGGTGGATGTGAATTATGACTTTGTCAACTAAAATAAATGTGTTTAAAGTCATTTCTGTGCCTCAAAGGGGTCAAAATTGAAGCTTTTGAGTAATTAAAACTCTGTAAAAATGGCAATTTTGGTCACTCTGAGGGTTTAAAAAGTGGTTATTCAACATGAGGCACGACCCAATTGACATTTTGAATCATTTTTGGTACAGTCCAAAAAATCAATTTCCGGATGAAAAACGATGACTCCGGACCTGTTGAACGTTCCCAAAATGGTCTATAATGATGAAATTTTAACATTTAATCTTTTGACTCTAAATGACTGTTGGATGTGAATTATGACTTTGTCAACTAAAATAAGTGTGTTTTAAGTCATTTCTGTGCCTCAAAGGGGTCAAAATTGAAGCTTTTGAGTAAGCAAAACTCTGTAAAAATGGCAATTTTGGTCACTCTGAGGGTTTAAAAAGTGGTTATTCAACATGAGGCACGATCCAATTGACATTTTGAATCATTTTTGGTACAGTCCAAAAAATCAATTTTTGGATGAAAAACGATGACTCCGGACATGTCGAACGATCCCAAAATGGTCAATATGGATGAAATTTTAACATTTAATCTTTTGACTCTAAATGACTGTTGGATGTGAATTATGACTTTGTCAACTAAAATAAGTGTGTTTAAAGTCATTTCTGTGCCTGAAACGGGTCAAAATTGAAGCTTTTGAGTAAGCAAAACTCTGTAAAAATGGCAATTTTGGTCACTCTGAGGGTTTAAAAAGTGGTTATTCAACATGAGGCACGATCCAATTGACATTTTGAATAATTTTTGGTACAGTCCAAAAAATCAATTTTCGGATGAAAACGATGACTCTGGACATGTCGAACGATCCCATAATGGCCAATATGGATGAAATTTTAACATTTAATCTTTTGACTGTAAATGACTGGTGGATGTGAATTATGACTTTGTCAACTAAAATAAGTGTGTTTAAAGTCATTTCTGTGCCTCAAAGGGGTCAAAATTGAAGCTTTTGAGTAATTAAAACTCTGTAAAAATGGCAATTTTGGTCACTCTGAGGCTTTAAAAAGTGGTTATTCAACATGAGGCATGATCCAATTGACATTTTGTATCATTTTTGGTACAGTCCAAAAAATCAATTTTCGGATGAAAAACGATGACTCCGGACATGTCGAACGATCCCAAAATGGTCAATATGGATGAAATTTTAACATTCAATCTTTTGACTGTAAATGACTGTTGTATGTGAATTAGGACTTTGTCAACTAAAATAAGTGTGTTTAAAGTCATTTCTGTGCCTGAAACGGGTCAAAATTGAAGCTTTTGAGTAATCAAAACTCTGTAAAAATGGCAATTTTGGTCACTGTGAGGCTTTAAAAAGTGGTTATTCAACATGAGGCACGATCCAATTGACATTTTGAATCATTTTTGGTACAGTCCAAAAAATGAATTTTCGGATGAAAAACGATGACTCCGGACATGTCGAACGATCCCAAAATGGTCAATATGGATGAAATTTTAACATTCAATCTTTTGACTGTAAATGACTGTTGGATGTGAATTATGACTTTGTCAACTAAAATAAGTGTGTTTAAAGTCATTTCTGTGCCTGAAACTGGTCAAAATTGAAGCTTTTGAGTAAGCAAAACTCTGTAAAAATGGCAATTTTGGTCACTCTGAGGGTTTAAAAAGTGGTTATTCAACATGAGGCACGACCCAAATGACATTTTGAATCATTTTTGGTACAGTCCAAAAAATCAATTTCCGGATGAAAAACGATGACTCCGGACCTGTTGAACGTTCCCAAAATGGTCTATAATGATGAAATTTTAACATTTAATCTTTTGACTCTAAATGACTGTTGGATGTGAATTATGACTTTGTCAACTAAAATAAGTGTTTTTTAAGTCATTTCTGTGCCTCAAAGGGGTCAAAATTGAAGCTTTTGAGTAATCATAACTCTGTAAAAATGGCAATTTTGGTCACTGTGAGGGTTTAAAAAGTGGTTATTCAACATGAGGCACGATCCAATTGACATTTTGAATCATTTTTGGTACAGTCCAAAAAATCAATTTTCGGATGAAAACGATGACTCCGGACATGTCGAACGATCCCATAATGGCCAATATGGATGAAATTTTAACATTTAATCTTTTGACTGTAAATGACTGGTGGATGTGAATTATGACTTTGTCAACTAAAATAAGTGTGTTTAAAGTCATTTCTGTGCCTCAAAGGGGTCAAAATTGAAGCTTTTGAGTAATTAAAACTCTGTAAAAATGGCAATTTTGGTCACTCTGAGGCTTTAAAAAGTGGTTATTCAACATGAGGCATGATCCAATTGACATTTTGAATCATTTTTGGTACAGTCCAAAAAATCAATTTTCGGATGAAAAACGAAGACTCCGGACATGTCGAACGATCCCAAAATGGTCAATATGGATGAAATTGTAACATTTAATCTTATGACTGTAAATGACTGTTGGATGTGAATTAGGACTTTGTCAACTAAAATAAGTGTGTTTAAAGTCATTTCTGTGCCTGAAACGGGTCAAAATTGAAGCTTTTGAGTAATCAAAATCTGTAAAAATGGCAATTTTGGTCACTGTGAGGCTTTAAAAAGTGGTTATTCAACATGAGGCACGATCCAATTGACATTTTGAATCATTTTTGGTACAGTCCAAAAAATGAATTTTCGGATGAAAAACGATGACTCCGGACATGTCGAACGATCCCAAAATGGTCAATATGGATGAAATTTTAACATTCAATCTTTTGACTGTAAATGACTGTTGGATGTGAATTATGACTTTGTCAACTAAAATAAGTGTGTTTAAAGTCATTTCTGTGCCTGAAACTGGTCAAAATTGAAGCTTTCGAGTAAGCAAAACTCTGTAAAAATGGCAATTTTGGTCACTCTGAGTGTTTAAAAAGTGGTTATTCAACATGAGGCATGACCCAATTGACATTTTGAATCATTTTTGGTACAGTCCAAAAAATCAATTTCCGGATGAAAAACGATGACTCCGGACCTGTTGAACGTTCCCAAAATGGTCTATAATGATGAAATTTTAACATTTAATCTTTTGACTCTAAATGACTGTTGGATGTGAATTATGACTTTGTCAACTAAAATAAGTGTGTTTAAAGTCATTTCTGTGCCTGAAACGGGTCAAAATTGAAGCTTTTGAGTAAGCAAAACTCTGTAAAAATGGCAATTTTGGTCACTCTGAGGGTTTAAAAAGTGGTTATTCAACATGAGGCACGATCCAATTGACATTTTGAATCATTTTTGGTACAGTCCAAAAAAATCAATTTTCGGATGAAAAACGATGACTCCGGACATGTCGAACGATCCCAAAATGGTCAATATGGATGAAATTTTAACATTCAATCTTTTGACTGTAAATGACTGTTGTATGTGAATTTGGACTTTGTCAACTAAAATAAGTGTGTTTAAAGTCATTTCTGTGCCTGAAACGGGTCAAAATTGAAGCTTTTGAGTAATCAAAACTCTGTAAAAATGGCAATTTTGGTCACTGTGAGGCTTTAAAAAGTGGTTATTCAACATGAGGCACGATCCAATTGACATTTTGAATCATTTTTGGTACAGTCCAAAAAATGAATTTTCGGATGAAAAACGATGACTCCGGACATGTCGAACGATCCCAAAATGGTCAATATGGATGAAATTTTAACATTCAATCTTTTGACTGTAAATGACTGTTGGATGTGAATTATGACTTTGTCAACTAAAATAAGTGTGTTTAAAGTCATTTCTGTGCCTGAAACTGGTCAAAATTGAAGCTTTTGAGTAAGCAAAACTCTGTAAAAATGGCAATTTTGGTCACTCTGAGGGTTTAAAAAGTGGTTATTCAACATGAGGCACGACCCAAATGACATTTTGAATCATTTTTGGTACAGTCCAAAAAATCAATTTCCGGATGAAAAACGATGACTCCGGACCTGTTGAACGTTCCCAAAATGGTCTATAATGATGAAATTTTAACATTTAATCTTTTGACTCTAAATGACTGTTGGATGTGAATTATGACTTTGTCAACTAAAATAAGTGTTTTTTAAGTCATTTCTGTGCCTCAAAGGGGTGAAAATTGAAGCTTTTGAGTAAGCAAAACTCTGTAAAAATGGCAATTTTGGTCACTCTGAGGGTTTAAAAAGTGGTTATTCAACATGAGGCACGATCCAATTGACATTTTGAATCATTTTTGGTACAGTCCAAAAAATCAATTTTCGGATGAAAAACGATGACTCCGGACATGTCGAACGATCGCAAAATGGTCATTATGGATGAAATTTTAACATTTAATCTTTTGACTGTAAATGACTGGTGGATGTGAATTATGACTTTGTCAACTAAAATAAGTGTGTTTAAAGTCATTTCTGTGCCTCAAAGGGGTCAAAATTGAAGCTTTTGAGTAAGCAAAACTCTGTAAAAATGGCAATTTTGGTCACTCTGAGGGTTTAAAAAGTGGTTATTCAACATGAGGCACGATCCAATTGACATTTTGAATAATTTTTGGTACAGTCCAAAAAATCAATTTTTGGATGAAAAACGATGACTCCGGACATAACGAACGATCCCAAAATGGTCAATATGGATGAAATGTTAACATTTAATCTTTTGACTGTAAATGACTGTTGGATGTGAATTATGACTTTGTCAACTAAAATAAGTGTGTTTAAAGTCATTTCTGTGCCTGAAACGGGTCAAAATTGAAGCTTTTGAGTAAGCAAAACTCTGTAAAAATGGCAATTTTGGTCACTGTGAGGCTTTAAAAAGTGGTTATTCAACATGAGGCACGATCCAATTGACATTTTGAATCATTTTTGGTACAGTCTAAAAAATCAATTTTCGGATGAAAAACGATGACTCCGGACCTGTTGAACGTTCCCAAAATGGTCTATAATGATGAAATTTTAACATTTAATCTTTTTTCACTCTAAATGACTGTTGGATGTGAATTATGACTTTGTCAACTAAAATAAGTGTGTTTTAAGTCATTTCTGTGCCTCAAAGGGGTCAAAATCGAAGCTTTTGAGTAATCATAACTCTGTAAAAATGGCAATTTTGGTCACTGTGAGGGTTTAAAAAGTGGTTATTCAACATGAGGCACCATCCAATTGACATTTTGAATCATTTTTGGTACAGTCCAAAAAATCAATTTTCGGATGAAAAACGATGACTCCGGACATGTCGAACGATCCCAAAATGGTCAATATGGATGAAATTTTAACATTCAATCTTTTGACTGTAAATGACTGTTGGGTGTGAATTATGACTTTGTCAACTAAAATAAGTGTGTTTAAAGTCATTTCTGTGCCTGAAACGGGTCAAAATTGAAGCTTTTGAGTAAGCAAAAATCTGTAAAAATGGCAATTTTGGTCACTCTGAGGGTTTAAAAAGTGGTTATTCAACATGAGGCATGACCCAATTGACATTTTGAATCATTTTTGGTACAGTCCAAAAAATCAATTTTCGGATGAAAAACGATGACTCCGGACATGTTGAACGATCCCAGAATGGTCAATATGGATGAAATTTTAACATTTAATCTTTTGACTGTAAATGACTGGTGGATGTGAATTATGACTTTGTCAACTAAAATAAGTGTGTTTAAAGTCATTTCTGTGCCTCAAAGGGGTCAAAATTGAAGCTTTTGAGTAATTAAAACTCTGTAAAAATGGCAATTTTGGTCACTCTGAGGCTTTAAAAAGTGGTTATTCAACATGAGGCACGATCCAATTGACATTTTGAATCATTTTTGGTACAGTCCAAAAAATCAATTTTCGGATGAAAAACGATGACTCCGGACATGTCGAACGATCCCAAAATGGTCAATATGGATGAAATTGTAACATTTAATCTTTTGACTGTAAATGACTGTTGGATGTGAATTAGGACTTTGTCAACTAAAATAAGTGTGTTTAAAGTCATTTCTGTGCCTGAAATGGTTCAAAATTGAAGCTTTTGAGTAAGCAAAACTCTGTAAAAGTGGCAATTTTGGTGACTGTGAGGGTTTAAAAAGTGGTTATTCAACATGAGGCACGATCCAATTGACATTTTGAATCCTTTTTGGTACAGTCCAAAAAATGAATTTTCGGATGAAAAACGATGACTCCGGACTAGTCGAACGATCCCAAAATGGTCAATATGGATGAAATTTTAACATTCAATCTTTTGACTGTAAATGACTGTTGGATGTGAATTATGACTTTGTCAACTAAAATAAGTGTGTTTAAAGTCATTTCTGTGCCTGAAACTGGTCAAAATTGAAGCTTTTGAGTAAGCAAAACTCTGTAAAAATGGCAATTTTGGTCACTCTGAGGGTTTAAAAAGTGGTTATTCAACATGAGGCACGACCCAATTGACATTTTGAATCATTTTTGGTACAGTCCAAAAAATCAATTTCCGGATGAAAAACGATGACTCCGGACCTGTTGAACGTTCCCAAAATGGTCTATAATGATGAAATTTTAACATTTAATCTTTTGACTCTAAATGACTGTTGGATGTGAATTATGACTTTGTCAACTAAAATAAGTGTTTTTTAAGTCATTTCTGTGCTTCAAAGGGGTCAAAATTGAAGCTTTTGAGTAATCATAACTCTGTAAAAATGGCAATTTTGGTCACTGTGAGGGTTTAAAAAGTGGTTATTCAACATGAGGCACGATCCAATTGACATTTTGAATCATTTTTGGTACAGTCCAAAAAATCAATTTTCGGATGAAAAACGATGACTCCGGACATGTCGAACGATCCCAAAATGGTCAATATGGATGAAATTTTAACATTTAATCTTTTGACTGTAAATGAATGGTGGATGTGAATTATGACTTTGTCAACTAAAATAAGTGTGTTTAAAGTCATTTCTGTGCCTGAAACGGGTCAAAATTGAAGCTTTTGAGTAATCAAAACTCTGTAAAAATGGCAATTTTGGTCACTGTGAGGCTTTAAAAAGTGGTTATTCAACATGAGGCACGATCCAATTGACATTTTGAATCATTTTTGGTACAGTCCAAAAAATCACTTTTCGGATGAAAAATGATGACTCCGGACCTGTTGAACGTTCCCAAAATGGTCTATAATGATGAAATTTTAACATTTAATCTTTTGACTCTAAATGACTGTTGGATGTGAATTATGACTTTGTCAACTAAAATAAGTGTTTTTTAAGTCATTTCTGTGCTTCAAAGGGGTCAAAATTGAAGCTTTTGAGTAATCATAACTCTGTAAAAATGGCAATTTTGGTCACTGTGAGGGTTTAAAAAGTGGTTATTCAACATGAGGCACGATCCAATTGACATTTTGAATCATTTTTGGTACAGTCCAAAAAATCAATTTTCGGATGAAAAACGATGACTCCGGACATGTCGAACGATCCCAAAATGGTCAATATGGATGAAATTTTAACATTTAATCTTTTGACTCTAAATGACTGTTGGATGTGAATTATGACTTTGTCAACTAAAATAAGTGTGTTTAAAGTCATTTCTGTGCCTGAAACGGGTCAAAATTGAAGCTTTTGAGTAAGCAAAACTCTGTAAAAATGGCAATTTTGGTCACTCTGAGGGTTTAAAAAGTGGTTATTCAACATGAGGCACGATCCAATTGACATTTTGAATCCTTTTTGGTACAGTCCAAAAAATAAATTTTCGGATGAAAAATGATGACTCCGGACATGTCGAACGATCCCAAAATGGTCAATATGGATGAAATTTTAACATTTAATCTTTTGACTGTAAATGACTGGTGGATGTGAATTATGACTTTGTCAACTAAAATAAGTGTGTTTAAAGTCATTTCTGTGCCTCAAAGGGGTCAAAATTGAAGCTTTTGAGTAATTAAAACTCTGTAAAAATGGCAATTTTGGTCACTCTGAGGCTTTAAAAAGTGGTTATTCAACATGAGGCACGATCCAATTGACATTTTGAATCATTTTTGGTACAGTCCAAAAAATCAATTTTCGGATGAAAAACGATGACTCCGGACATGTCGAACGATCCCAAAATGGTCAATATGGATGAAATTGTAACATTTAATCTTTTGACTGTAAATGACTGTTGGATGTGAATTAGGACTTTGTCAACTAAAATAAGTGTGTTTAAAGTCATTTCTGTGCCTGAAACTGGTCAAAATTGAAGCTTTTGAGTAAGCAAAACTCTGTAAAAATGGCAATTTTGGTCACTCTGAGGGTTTAAAAAGTGGTTATTCAACATGAGGCACGACCCAATTGACATTTTGAATCATTTTTGGTACAGTCCAAAAAATCAATTTCCGGATGAAAAACGATGACTCCGGACCTGTTGAACGTTCCCAAAATGGTCTATAATGATGAAATTTTAACATTTAATCTTTTGACTCTAAATGACTGTTGGATGTGAATTATGACTTTGTCAACTAAAATAAGTGTGTTTTAAGTCATTTCTGTGCCTCAAAGGGGTCAAAATTGAAGCTTTTGAGTAAGCAAAACTCTGTAAAAATGGCAATTTTGGTCACTCTGAGGGTTTAAAAAGTGGTTATTCAACATGAGGCACGATCCAATTGACATTTTGAATCATTTTTGGTACAGTCCAAAAAATCAATTTTTGGATGAAAAACGATGACTCCGGACATGTCGAACGATCCCAAAATGGTCAATATGGATGAAATTTTAACATTTAATCTTTTGACTCTAAATGACTGTTGGATGTGAATTATGACTTTGTCAACTAAAATAAGTGTGTTTAAAGTCATTTCTGTGCCTGAAACGGGTCAAAATTGAAGCTTTTGAGTAAGCAAAACTCTGTAAAAATGGCAATTTTGGTCACTCTGAGGGTTTAAAAAGTGGTTATTCAACATGAGGCACGATCCAATTGACATTTTGAATAATTTTTGGTACAGTCCAAAAAATCAATTTTCGGATGAAAACGATGACTGGACATGTCGAACGATCCCATAATGGCCAATATGGATGAAATTTTAACATTTAATCTTTTGACTGTAAATGACTGGTGGATGTGAATTATGACTTTGTCAACTAAAATAAGTGTGTTTAAAGTCATTTCTGTGCCTCAAAGGGGTCAAAATTGAAGCTTTTAAGTAATTAAAACTCTGTAAAAATGGCAATTTTGGTCACTCTGAGGCTTTAAAAAGTGGTTATTCAACATGAGGCACGATCCAATTGACATTTTGAATCATTTTTGGTACAGTCCAAAAAATGAATTTTCGGATGAAAAACGATGACTCCGGACATGTCGAACGATCCCAAAATGGTCAATATGGATGAAATTTTAACATTCAATCTTTTGACTGTAAATGACTGTTGGATGTGAATTATGACTTTGTCAACTAAAATAAGTGTGTTTAAAGTCATTTCTGTGCCTGAAACTGGTCAAAATTGAAGCTTTTGAGTAAGCAAAACTCTGTAAAAATGGCAATTTTGGTCACTCTGAGGGTTTAAAAAGTGGTTATTCAACATGAGGCACGACCCAAATGACATTTTGAATCATTTTTGGTACAGTCCAAAAAATCAATTTCCGGATGAAAAACGATGACTCCGGACCTGTTGAACGTTCCCAAAATGGTCTATAATGATGAAATTTTAACATTTAATCTTTTGACTCTAAATGACTGTTGGATGTGAATTATGACTTTGTCAACTAAAATAAGTGTTTTTTAAGTCATTTCTCTGCCTCAAAGGGGTGAAAATTGAAGCTTTTGAGTAAGCAAAACTCTGTAAAAATGGCAATTTTGGTCACTCTGAGGGTTTAAAAAGTGGTTATTCAACATGAGGCACGATCCAATTGACATTTTGAATCATTTTTGGTACAGTCCAAAAAATCAATTTTCGGATGAAAAACGATGACTCCGGACATGTCGAACGATCGCAAAATGGTCAATATGGATGAAATTTTAACATTTAATCTTTTGACTGTAAATGACTGGTGGATGTGAATTATGACTTTGTCAACTAAAATAAGTGTGTTTAAAGTCATTTCTGTGCCTCAAAGGGGTCAAAATTGAAGCTTTTGAGTAAGCAAAACTCTGTAAAAATGGCAATTTTGGTCACTCTGAGGGTTTAAAAAGTGGTTATTCAACATGAGGCACGATCCAATTGACATTTTGAATAATTTTTGGTACAGTCCAAAAAATCAATTTTCGGATGAAAAACGATGACTCCGGACATGTCGAACGATCCCAAAATGGTCAATATGGATGAAATGTTAACATTTAATCTTTTGACTGTAAATGACTGTTGGATGTGAATTATGACTTTGTCAACTAAAATAAGTGTGTTTAAAGTCATTTCTGTGCCTGAAACGGGTCAAAATTGAAGCTTTTGAGTAAGCAAAAATCTGTAAAAATGGCAATTTTGGTCACTCTGAGGGTTTAAAAAGTGGTTATTCAACATGAGGCATGACCCAATTGACATTTTGAATCATTTTTGGTACAGTCCAAAAAATCAATTTTCGGATGAAAAACGATGACTCCGGACATGTTGAACGATCCCAGAATGGTCAATATGGATGAAATTTTAACATTTAATCTTTTGACTGTAAATGACTGGTGGATGTGAATTATGACTTTGTCAACTAAAATAAGTGTGTTTAAAGTCATTTCTGTGCCTCAAAGGGGTCAAAATTGAAGCTTTTGAGTAATTAAAACTCTGTAAAAATGGCAATTTTGGTCACTCTGAGGCTTTAAAAAGTGGTTATTCAACATGAGGCACGATCCAATTGACATTTTGAATCATTTTTGGTACAGTCCAAAAAATCAATTTTCGGATGAAAAACGATGACTCCGGACATGTCGAACGATCCCAAAATGGTCAATATGGATGAAATTGTAACATTTAATCTTTTGACTGTAAATGACTGTTGGATGTGAATTAGGACTTTGTCAACTAAAATAAGTGTGTTTAAAGTCATTTCTGTGCCTGAAATGGTTCAAAATTGAAGCTTTTGAGTAAGCAAAACTCTGTAAAAGTGGCAATTTTGGTGACTGTGAGGGTTTAAAAAGTGGTTATTCAACATGAGGCACGATCCAATTGACATTTTGAATCCTTTTTGGTACAGTCCAAAAAATGAATTTTCGGATGAAAAACGATGACTCCGGACATGTCAAACGATCCCAAAATGGTCAATATGGATGAAATTTTAACATTCAATCTTTTGACTGTAAATGACTGTTGGATGTGAATTATGACTTTGTCAACTAAAATAAGTGTGTTTAAAGTCATTTCTGTGCCTGAAACTGGTCAAAATTGAAGCTTTTGAGTAAGCAAAACTCTGTAAAAATGGCAATTTTGGTCACTCTGAGGGTTTAAAAAGTGGTTATTCAACATGAGGCACGACCCAATTGACATTTTGAATCATTTTTGGTACAGTCCAAAAAATCAATTTCCGGATGAAAAACGATGACTCCGGACCTGTTGAACGTTCCCAAAATGGTCTATAATGATGAAATTTTAACATTTAATCTTTTGACTCTAAATGACTGTTGGATGTGAATTATGACTTTGTCAACTAAAATAAGTGTTTTTTAAGTCATTTCTGTGCTTCAAAGGGGTCAAAATTGAAGCTTTTGAGTAATCATAACTCTGTAAAAATGGCAATTTTGGTCACTGTGAGGGTTTAAAAAGTGGTTATTCAACGTGAGGCACGATCCAATTGACATTTTGAATCATTTTTGGTACAGTCCAAAAAATCAATTTTCGGATGAAAAACGATGACTCCGGACATGTCGAACGATCCCAAAATGGTCAATATGGATGAAATTTTAACATTTAATCTTTTGACTGTAAATGAATGGTGGATGTGAATTATGACTTTGTCAACTAAAATAAGTGTGTTTAAAGTCATTTCTGTGCCTGAAACGGGTCAAAATTGAAGCTTTTGAGTAATCAAAACTCTGTAAAAATGGCAATTTTGGTCACTGTGAGGCTTTAAAAAGTGGTTATTCAACATGAGGCACGATCCAATTGACATTTTGAATCATTTTTGGTACAGTCCAAAAAATCAATTTTCGGATGAAAAATGATGACTCCGGACCTGTTGAACGTTCCCAAAATGGTCTATAATGATGAAATTTTAACATTTAATCTTTTGACTCTAAATGACTGTTGGATGTGAATTATGACTTTGTCAACTAAAATAAGTGTTTTTTAAGTCATTTCTGTGCCTCAAAGGGGTCAAAATTGAAGCTTTTGAGTAATTAAAACTCTGTAAAAATGGCAATTTTGGTCACTCTGAGGCTTTAAAAAGTGGTTATTCAACATGAGGCATGATCCAATTGACATTTTGAATCATTTTTGGTACAGTCCAAAAAATCAATTTTCGGATGAAAAACGATGACCCCGGACATGTCGAACGATCCCAAAATGGTCAATATGGATGAAATTGTAACATTTAATCTTTTGACTGTAAATGACTGTTGGATGTGAATTAGGACTTTGTCAACTAAAATAAGTGTGTTTAAAGTAATTTCTGTGCCTGAAACGGGTCAAAATTGAAGCTTTTGAGTAATCATAACTCTGTAAAAATGGCAATTTTGGTCACTGTGAGGGTTTAAAAAGTGGTTATTCAACATGAGGCACGATCCAATTGACATTTTGAATCATTTTTGGTACAGTCCAAAAAATCAATTTTCGGATGAAAAACGATGACTCCGGACATGTCGAACGATCCCAAAATGGTCAATATGGATGAAATTTTAACATTTAATCTTTTGACTGTAAATGAATGGTGGATGTGAATTATGACTTTGTCAACTAAAATAAGTGTGTTTAAAGTCATTTCTGTGCCTGAAACGGGTCAAAATTGAAGCTTTTGAGTAATCAAAACTCTGTAAAAATGGCAATTTTGGTCACTGTGAGGCTTTAAAAAGTGGTTATTCAACATGAGGCACGATCCAATTGACATTTTGAATCATTTTTGGTACAGTCCAAAAAATCAATTTTCGGATGAAAAATGATGACTCCGGACCTGTTGAACGTTCCCAAAATGGTCTATAATGATGAAATTTTAACATTTAATCTTTTGACTCTAAATGACTGTTGGATGTGAATTATGACTTTGTCAACTAAAATAAGTGTTTTTTAAGTCATTTCTGTGCCTCAAAGGGGTCAAAATTGAAGCTTTTGAGTAATTAAAACTCTGTAAAAATGGCAATTTTGGTCACTCTGAGGCTTTAAAAAGTGGTTATTCAACATGAGGCATGATCCAATTGACATTTTGAATCATTTTTGGTACAGTCCAAAAAATCAATTTTCGGATGAAAAACGATGACCCCGGACATGTCGAACGATCCCAAAATGGTCAATATGGATGAAATTGTAACATTTAATCTTTTGACTGTAAATGACTGTTGGATGTGAATTAGGACTTTGTCAACTAAAATAAGTGTGTTTAAAGTAATTTCTGTGCCTGAAACGGGTCAAAATTGAAGCTTTTGAGTAATCAAAACTCTGTAAAAATGGCAATTTTGGTCACTGTGAGGCTTTAAAAAGTGGTTATTCAACATGAGGCACGATCCAATTGACATTTTGAATCATTTTTGGTACAGTCCAAAAAATCAATTTTCGGATGAAAAACGATGACTCCGGACATGTCGAACGATCCCAAAATGGTCAATATGGATGAAATTGTAACATTTAATCTTTTGACTGTAAATGACTGTTGGATGTGAATTAGGACTTTGTCAACTAAAAAAAGTGTGTTTAAAGTAATTTCTGTGCCTGAAATGGTTCAAAATTGAAGCTTTTGAGTAAGCAAAACTCTGTAAAAGTGGCAATTTTGGTGACTGTGAGGGTTTAAAAAGTGGTTATTCAACATGAGGCACGATCCAATTGACATTTTGAATCCTTTTTTGTACAGTCCAAAAAATGAATTTTCGGATGAAAAACGATGACTCCGGACATGTCGAACGATCCCAAAATGGTCAATATGGATAAAATTTTAACATTCAATCTTTTGACTGTAAATGACTGTTGGATGTGAATTATGACTTTGTCAACTAAAATAAGTGTGTTTAAAGTCATTTCTGTGCCTGAAACTGGTCAAAATTGAAGCTTTTGAGTAAGCAAAACTCTGTAAAAATGGCAATTTTGGTCACTCTGAGGGTTTAAAAAGTGGTTATTCAACATGAGGCACGACCCAATTGACATTTTGAATCATTTTTGGTGCAGTCCAAAAAATCAATTTCCGGATGAAAAACGATGACTCCGGACCTGTTGAACGTTCCCAAAATGGTCTATAATGATGAAATTTTAACATTTAATCTTTTGACTCTAAATGACTGTTGGATGTGAATTATGACTTTGTCAACTAAAATAAGTGTTTTTTAAGTCATTTCTGTGCCTCAAAGGGGTCAAAATTGAAGCTTTTGAGTAATCATAACTCTGTAAAAATGGCTATTTTGGTCACTGTGAGGGTTTAAAAAGTGGTTATTCAACATGAGGCACGATCCAATTGACATTTTGAATCATTTTTGGTACAGTCCAAAAAATCAATTTTCGGATGAAAAACGATGACTCCGGACATGTCGAACGATCCCAAAATGGTCAATATGGATGAAATTTTAACATTTAATCTTTTGACTCTAAATGACTGTTGGATGTGAATTATGACTTTGTCAACTAATATAAGTGTGTTTAAAGTCATTTCTGTGCCTCAAAGGGGTCAAAATTGAAGCTTTTGTGTAATTAAAACTCTGTAAAAATGGCAATTTTGGTCACTCTGAGGCTTTAAAAAGTGCTTATTCAACATGAGGCATGATCCAATTGACATTTTGAATCATTTTTGGTACAGTCCAAAAAATCAATTTTCGGATGAAAAACGATGACTCCGGACATGTCGAACGATCCCAAAATGGTCAATATGGATGAAATTGTAACATTTAATCTTTTGACTGTAAATGACTGTTGGATGTGAATTAGGACTTTGTCAACTAAAATAAGTGTGTTTAAAGTAATTTCTGTGCCTGAAACGGGTCAAAATTGAAGCTTTTGAGTAATCAAAACTCTGTAAAAATGGCAATTTTGGTCACTGTGAGGCTTTAAAAAGTGGTTATTCAACATGAGGCACGATCCAATTGACATTTTGAATCATTTTTGGTACAGTCCAAAAAATGAATTTTCGGATGAAAAACGATGACTCCGGACATGTCGAACGATCCCAAAATGGTCTATAATGATGAAATTTTAACATTTAATCTTTTGACTCTAAATGACTGTTGGATGTGAATTATGACT
Organism: Lissotriton vulgaris; assembly: GCF_964263255.1. Classification (NCBI taxonomy): domain Eukaryota; kingdom Metazoa; phylum Chordata; class Amphibia; order Caudata; family Salamandridae; genus Lissotriton; species Lissotriton vulgaris. Next base: position 63,652 of record NW_028249842.1, on the reverse strand, counting down.
TTGTCAACTAAAATAAGTGTTTTTTAAGTCATTTCTGTGCCTCAAAGGGGTCAAAATTGAAGCTTTTGAGTAATCATAACTCTGTAAAAATGGCAATTTTGGTCACTGTGAGGGTTTAAAAAGTGGTTATTCAACATGAGGCACGATCCAATTGACATTTTGAATCATTTTTGGTACAGCCCAAAAAATCAATTTCCGGATGAAAAACGATGACTCCGGACATGTCGAACGATCCCAAAATGGTCAATATGGATGAAATTTTAAGATTTAATCTTTTGAATCTAAATGACTGTTGGATGTGAATTATGACTTTGTCAACTAAAATAAGTGTGTTTAAAGTCTTTTCTGTGCCTGAAACGGGTCAAAATTGAAGCTTTTGAGTAAGCAAAACTCTGTAAAAATGGCAATTTTGGTCACTCTGAGGGTTTAAAAAGTGGTTATTCAACATGAGGCACGATCCAATTGACATTTTGACTCATTTTTGGTACAGTCCAAAAAATCAATTTTTGGATGAAAAACGATGACTCTGGACATGTCGAACGATCCCAAAATGGTCAATATGGATGAAATTTTTACATTTAATCTTTTGACTCTAAATGACTGTTGGATGTGAATTATGACTTTGTCAACTAAAATAAGTGTGTTTAAAGTCATTTCTGTGCCTGAAATGGTTCAAAATTGAAGCTTTTGAGTAAGCAAAACTCTATAAAAGTGGCAATTTTGGTGACTGTGAGGGTTTAAAAAGTGGTTATTCAACATGAGGCACGATACAATTGACATTTTGAATCCTTTTTGGTACAGTCCAAAAAATAAATTTTCGGATGAAAAACGATGACTCCCGACATGTCGAACGATCCCAAAATGGTCAATATGGATGAAATTGTAACATTTAATCTTTTGACTGTAAATGACTGTTGGATGTGAATTATGACTGTCAACTAAAATAAGTGTGTTTAAAGTCATTTCTGTGCCTGAAACGGGTCAAAATTGAAGCTTTTGAGTAAGCAAAAATCTGTGAAAATGGCAATTTTGGTCACTCTGAGGGTTTAAAAAGTGGTTATTCAACATGAGGCACGACCCAATTGACATTTTGAATCATTTTTGGTACAGTCCAAAAAATCAATTTCCGGATGAAAAACGATGACTCCGGACCTGTTGAACGATCCCAAAATGGCCAATATGGATGAAATTATAACCCCTTAAGCGCTGCCGTTGGCCAATGGTCGTTGCGAGCACTACCTTGCCAGTGCTGCGCACGACCGTTGGCCGACGGGCCAGCGCTCGTTATTTGAACGTTCAGCACTGGGTGCTGAACGTTCGACGCAGCTAAGAGGTTAACATTTAATCTTTTGACGGTAAATGACTGTTGGATGTGAATTATGACTTTGTCAACTAAAATAAGTGTGTTTAAAGTCATTTCTGTGCCTGAAATGGTTCAAAATTGAAGCTTTTGAGTAAGCAAAACTCTGTAAAAGTGGCAATTTTGGTGACTGTGAGGGTTTAAAAGTGGTTATTCAACATGAGGCACGATCCAATTGACATTTTGAATCCTTTTTGGTACAGTCCAAAAAATAAATTTTCGGATGAAAAACGATGACTCCGGACATGTCGAACGATCCCAAAATGGTCAATATGGATGAAATTTTAACATTTAATCTTTTGACTGTAAATGACTGGTGGATGTGAATTATGACTTTGTCAACTAAAATAAGTGTGTTTAAAGTCATTTCTGTGCCTCAAAGGGGTCAAAATTGAAGCTTTTGAGTAATCATAACTCTGTAAAAATGGCAATTTTGGTCACTGTGAGGCTTTAAAAAGTGGTTATTCAACATGAGGCACGATCCAATTGACATTTTGAATCATTTTTGGTACAGTCCAAAAAATGAATTTTCGGATGAAAAACGATGACTCCGGACATGTCGAACGATCCCAAAATGGTCAATATGGATGAAATTTTAACATTCAATCTTTTGACTGTAAATAACTGTTGGATGTGAATTATGACTTTGTCAACTAAAATAAGTGTGTTTAAAGTCATTTCTGTGCCTGAAACTGGTCAAAATTGAAGCTTTTGAGTAAGCAAAACTCTGTAAAAATGGCAATTTTGGTCACTCTGAGGGTTTAAAAAGTGGTTATTCAACATGAGGCACGACCCAATTGACATTTTGCATCATTTTTGGTACAGTCCAAAAAATCAATTTCCGGATGAAAAACGATGACTCCGGACCTGTTGAACGTTCCCAAAATGGTCTATAATGATGAAATTTTAACATTTAATCTTTTGACTCTAAAATACTGTTGGATGTGAAATATGACTTTGTCAACTAAAATAAGTGTTTTTAAGTCATTTCTGTGCCTCAAAGGGGTCAAAATTGAAGCTTTTGAGTAATCATAACTCTGTAAAAATGGCAATTTTGGTCACTGTGAGGGTTTAAAAAGTGGTTATTCAACATGAGGCATGATCCAATTGACATTTTGAATCATTTTTGGTACAGTCCAAAAAATCAATTTTCGGATGAAAAACGATGACTCCGGACATGTCGAGCGATCCCAAAATGGTCAATATGGATGAAATTTTTACATTTAATCTTTTGACTCTAAATGACTGTTGGATGTGAATTATGACTTTGTCAACTAAAAAAAGTGTGTTTAAAGTCATTTCTGTGCCAGAAATGGTTCAAAATTGAAGCTTTTGAGTTAGCAAAACTCTGTAAAAGAGGCAATTTTGGTGACTGTGAGGGTTTAAAAAGTGGTTATTCAACATGAGGCACGATCCAATTGACATTTTGAATCATTTTTGGTACAGTCCAAAAAATCAATTTTCGGATGAAAAACGATGACTCCGGACATGTCAAACGATCCCAAAATGGTCAATATGGATGAAATTTTAACATTAAATCTTTTGACTGTAAATGACTGTTGGATGTGAATTATGACTTTGTCAACTAAAATAAGTATGTTTAAAGTCATTTCTGTGCCTTAAACGGGTCAAAATTGAAGCTTTTGAGTAATTAAAACTCTGTAAAAATGGCAATTTAGGTTACTCTGAGGGTTTAAAAAGTGGTTATTCAACATGAGGCACGACCCAATTGACATTTTGAATCATTTTTGGTACAGTCCAAAAAATCAATTTCCGGATGAAAAACGATGACTCCGGACCTGTTGAACGTTCCCAAAATGGTCTATAATGATGAAATTTTAACATTTAATCTTTTGACTCTAAATGACTGTTGGATGTGAATTATGACTTTGTCAACTAAAATAAGTGTGTTTTAAGTCATTTCTGTGCCTCAAAGGGGTCAAAATTGAAGCTTTTGAGTAAGCAAAACTCTGTAAAAATGGCAATTTTGGTCACTCTGAGGGGTTAAAAAGTGGTTATTCAACATGAGGCACGATCCAATTGACATTTTGAATCATTTTTGGTACAGTCCAAAAAATCAATTTTCGGATGAAAACGATGACTCCGGACATGTCGAACGATCCCAAAATGGCCAATATGGATGAAATTTTAACATTTAATCTTTTGACTGTAAATGACTGTTGGATGTAAATTATGACTTTGTCAACTAAAATAAGTGTGTTTAAAGTCATTTCTGTGCCTGAAACGGGTCAAAATTGAAGCTTTTGAGTAAGCAAAACTCTGTAAAAATGGCAATTTTGCTCACTCTGAGGGTTTAAAAAGTGGTTATTCAACATGAGGCACAATCCAATTGACATTTTGAATCATTTTTGGTACAGTCCAAAAAATCAATTTTCGGATGAAAAACGATGACTCCGGACATGTTGAACGATCCCAAAATGGTCAATATGGATGACATTTTAACATTTAATCTTTTGACTCTAAATGACTGTTGGATGTGAATTATGACTTTGTCAACTAAAATAAGTGTGTTTAATGTCATTTCTGTGCCTGAAACGGGTCAAAATTGAAGCTTTTGAGTAAGCAAAACTCTGTAAAAATGGCAATTTTGGTCACTGTGAGGGTTTAAAAAGTGGTTATTCAACATGAGGCACGACCCAATTGACATTTTGCATCATTTTTGGTACAGTCCAAAAAATCAATTTCCGGATGAAAAACGATGACTCCGGACCTGTTGAACGTTCCCAAAATGGTCTATAATGATGAAATTTTAACATTTAATCTTTTGACTCTAAATGACTGTTGGATGTGAAATATGACTTTGTCAACTAAAATAAGTGTTTTTAAGTCATTTCTGTGCCTCAAAGGGGTCAAAATTGAAGCTTTTGAGTAATCATAACTCTGTAAAAATGGCAATTTTGGTCACTGTGAGGGTTTAAAAAGTGGTTATTCAACATGAGGCATGATCCAATTGACATTTTGAATCATTTTTGGTACAGTCCAAAAAATCAATTTTCGGATGAAAAACGATGACTCCGGACATGTCGAGCGATCCCAAAATGGTCAATATGGATGAAATTTTTACATTTAATCTTTTGACTCTAAATGACTGTTGGATGTGAATTATGACTTTGTCAACTAAAAAAAGTGTGTTTAAAGTCATTTCTGTGCCAGAAATGGTTCAAAATTGAAGCTTTTGAGTTAGCAAAACTCTGTAAAAGAGGCAATTTTGGTGACTGTGAGGGTTTAAAAAGTGGTTATTCAACATGAGGCACGATCCAATTGACATTTTGAATCATTTTTGGTACAGTCCAAAAAATCAATTTTCGGATGAAAAACGATGACTCCGGACATGTCAAACGATCCCAAAATGGTCAATATGGATGAAATTTTAACATTAAATCTTTTGACTGTAAATGACTGTTGGATGTGAATTATGACTTTGTCAACTAAAATAAGTATGTTTAAAGTCATTTCTGTGCCTTAAACGGGTCAAAATTGAAGCTTTTGAGTAATTAAAACTCTGTAAAAATGGCAATTTAGGTTACTCTGAGGGTTTAAAAAGTGGTTATTCAACATGAGGCACGACCCAATTGACATTTTGAATCATTTTTGGTACAGTCCAAAAAATCAATTTCCGGATGAAAAACGATGACTCCGGACCTGTTGAACGTTCCCAAAATGGTCTATAATGATGAAATTTTAACATTTAATCTTTTGACTCTAAATGACTGTTGGATGTGAATTATGACTTTGTCAACTAAAATAAGTGTGTTTTAAGTCATTTCTGTGCCTCAAAGGGGTCAAAATTGAAGCTTTTGAGTAAGCAAAACTCTGTAAAAATGGCAATTTTGGTCACTCTGAGGGTTTAAAAAGTGGTTATTCAACATGAGGCACGATCCAATTGACATTTTGAATCATTTTTGGTACAGTCCAAAAAATCAATTTTCGGATGAAAACGATGACTCCGGACATGTCGAACGATCCCAAAATGGCCAATATGGATGAAATTTTAACATTTAATCTTTTGACTGTAAATGACTGTTGGATGTAAATTATGACTTTGTCAACTAAAATAAGTGTGTTTAAAGTCATTTCTGTGCCTGAAACGGGTCAAAATTGAAGCTTTTGAGTAAGCAAAACTCTGTAAAAATGGCAATTTTGCTCACTCTGAGGGTTTAAAAAGTGGTTATTCAACATGAGGCACAATCCAATTGACATTTTGAATCATTTTTGGTACAGTCCAAAAAATCAATTTTCGGATGAAAAACGATGACTCCGGACATGTTGAACGATCCCAAAATGGTCAATATGGATGACATTTTAACATTTAATCTTTTGACTCTAAATGACTGTTGGATGTGAATTATGACTTTGTCAACTAAAATAAGTGTGTTTAATGTCATTTCTGTGCCTGAAACGGGTCAAAATTGAAGCTTTTGAGTAAGCAAAACTCTGTAAAAATGGCAATTTTGGTCACTCTGAGGGTTTAAAAAGTGGTTATTCAACATGAGGCACGATACAATTGACATTTTGAATCATTTTTGGTACAGTCCAAAAAATCAATTTTCGAATGAAAAACGATGACTCCGGACATGTCGAACGATCCCAAAATGGTCAATATGGATGAAATTTTAACATTTAATCTTTTGACTCTAAATGACTGTTGGATGTGAATGATGACTTTGTCAACTAAAATAAGTGTGTTTAAAGTCATTTCTGTGCCTGAAATGGTTCAAAATTGAAGCTTTTGAGTAAGCAAAACTCTGTAAAAATGGCAATTTTGGTCACTGTGAGGGTTTAAAAAGTGGTTATTCAACATGAGGCACCATCCAATTGACATTTTGAATCATTTTTGGTACAGTCCAAAAAATCAATTTTCGGATGAAAAACGATGACTCCGGACATGTCGAACGATCCCAAAATGGTCAATATGGATGAAATTTTAACATTCAATCTTTTGACTGTAAATGACTGTTGGATGTGAATTATGACTTTGTCAACTTAAATAAGTGTGTTTAAAGTCATTTCTGTGCCTGAAACGGGTCAAAATTGAAGCTTTTGAGTAAGCAAAACTCTGTAAAAATGGCAATTTTGGTCACTCTGAGGGTTTAAAAAGTGGTTATTCAACATGAGGCACGACCCAATTGACATTTTGAATCATTTTTGGTACAGTCCAAAAAATCAATTTCCGGATGAAAAACGATGACTCCGGACCTGTTGAACGTTCCCAAAATGGTCTATAATGATGAAATTTTAACATTTAATCTTTTGACTCTAAATGACTGTTGGATGTGAATTATGACTTTGTCAACTAAAATAAGTGTTTTTTAAGTCATTTCTGTGCTTCAAAGGGGTCAAAATTGAAGCTTTTGAGTAATCATAACTCTGTAAAAATGGCAATTTTGGTCACTGTGAGGGTTTAAAAAGTGGTTATTCAACATGAGGCACGATCCAATTGACATTTTGAATCATTTTTGGTACAGTCCAAAAAATCAATTTTCGGATGAAAAACGATGACTCCGGACATGTCGAACGATCCCAAAATGGTCAATATGGATGAAATTTTAACATTTAATCTTTTGACTGTAAATGAATGGTGGATGTGAATTATGACTTTGTCAACTAAAATAAGTGTGTTTAAAGTCATTTCTGTGCCTGAAACGGGTCAAAATTGAAGCTTTTGAGTAATCAAAACTCTGTAAAAATGGCAATTTTGGTCACTGTGAGGCTTTAAAAAGTGGTTATTCAACATGAGGCACGATCCAATTGACATTTTGAATCATTTTTGGTACAGTCCAAAAAATCAATTTTCGGATGAAAAATGATGACTCCGGACCTGTTGAACGTTCCCAAAATGGTCTATAATGATGAAATTTTAACATTTAATCTTTTGACTCTAAATGACTGTTGGATGTGAATTATGACTTTGTCAACTAAAATAAGTGTTTTTTAAGTCATTTCTGTGCTTCAAAGGGGTCAAAATTGAAGCTTTTGAGTAATCATAACTCTGTAAAAATGGCAATTTTGGTCACTGTGAGGGTTTAAAAAGTGGTTATTCAACATGAGGCACGATCCAATTGACATTTTGAATCATTTTTGGTACAGTCCAAAAAATCAATTTTCGGATGAAAAACGATGACTCCGGACATGTCGAACGATCCCAAAATGGTCAATATGGATGAAATTTTAACATTTAATCTTTTGACTCTAAATGACTGTTGGATGTGAATTATGACTTTGTCAACTAAAATAAGTGTGTTTAAAGTCATTTCTGTGCCTGAAACGGGTCAAAATTGAAGCTTTTGAGTAATTAAAACTCTGTAAAAATGGCAATTTTGGTCACTCTGAGGCTTTAAAAAGTGGTTATTCAACATGAGGCACGATCCAATTGACATTTTGAATCATTTTTGGTACAGTCCAAAAAATCAATTTTCGGATGAAAAACGATGACTCCGGACATGTCGAACGATCCCAAAATGGTCAATATGGATGAAATTGTAACATTTAATCTTTTGACTGTAAATGACTGTTGGATGTGAATTAGGACTTTGTCAACTAAAATAAGTGTGTTTAAAGTCATTTCTGTGCCTGAAACGGGTCAAAATTGAAGCTTTTGAGTAATCAAAACTCTGTAAAAATGGCAATTTTGGTCACTGTGAGGCTTTAAAAAGTGGTTATTCAACATGAGGCACGATCCAATTGACATTTTGAATCATTTTTGGTACAGTCCAAAAAATGAATTTTCGGATGAAAAACGATGACTCCGGACATGTCGAACGATCCCAAAATGGTCAATATGGATAAAATTTTAACATTCAATCTTTTGACTGTAAATGACTGTTGGATGTGAATTATGACTTTGTCAACTAAAATAAGTGTGTTTAAAGTCATTTCTGTGCCTCAAAGGGGTCAAAATTGAAGCTTTTGAGTAAGCAAAACTCTGTAAAAATGGCAATTTTGGTCACTGTGAGGGTTTAAAAAGTGGTTATTCAACATGAGGCACCATCCAATTGACATTTTGAATCATTTTTGGTACAGTCCAAAAAATCAATTTTCGGATGAAAAACGATGACTCCGGACATGTCGAACGATCCCAAAATGGTCAATATGGATGAAATTTTAACATTCAATCTTTTGACTGTAAATGACTGTTGGATGTGAATTATGACTTTGTCAACTTAAATAAGTGTGTTTAAAGTCATTTCTGTGCCTGAAACGGGTCAAAATTGAAGCTTTTGAGTAAGCAAAAATCTGTAAAAATGGCAATTTTGGTCACTCTGAGGGTTTAAAAAGTGGTTATTCAACATGAGGCACGACCCAATTGACATTTTGAATCATTTTTGGTACAGCCCAAAAAATCAATTTCCGGATGAAAAACGATGACTCCGGACCTGTTGAACGTTCCCAAAATGGTCTATAATGATGAAATTTTAACATTTAATCTTTTGACTCTAAATGACTGTTGGATGTGAATTATGACTTTGTCAACTAAAATAAGTATGTTTTAAGTCATTTCTGTGCCTCAAAGGGGTCAAAATTGAAACTTTTGAGTAAGCAAAACTCTGTAAAAATGGCAATTTTGGTCACTCTGAGGGTTTAAAAAATGGTTATTCAACATGAGGCACGATCCAATTGACATTTTGAATCCTTTTTAGTACAGTCCAAAAAATAAATTTTCGGAAAAAAAACGATGACTCCTGACATGTCGAACGATCCCAAAATGGTCAATATGGATGAAATTTTAACATTTAATCTTTTGACTGTAAATGACTGGTGGATGTGAATTATGACTTTGTCAACTAAAATAAGTGTGTTTAAAGTCATTTCTGTGCCTCAAAGGGGTCAAAATTGAAGCTTTTGAGTAAGCAAAAATCTGTAAAAATGGCAATTTTGGTCACTCTGAGGCTTTAAAAAGTGGTTATTCAACATGAGGCACGATCCAATTGACATTTTGAATCATTTTTGGTACAGTCCAAAAAATCAATTTTCGGATGAAAAACGATGACTCCGGACATGTCGAACGATCCCAAAATGGTCAATATGGATGAAATTGTAACATTTAATCTTTTGACTGTAAATGACTGTTGGATGTGAATTAGGACTTTGTCAACTAAAATAAGTGTGTTTAAAGTCATTTCTGTGCCTGAAATGGTTCAAAATTGAAGCTTTTGAGTAAGCAAAACTCTGTAAAAGTGGCAATTTTGGTGACTGTGAGGGTTTAAAAAGTGGTTATTCAACATGAGGCACGATCCAATTGACATTTTGAATCCTTTTTGGTACAGTCCAAAAAATGATTTTTCGGATGAAAAACGATGACTCCGGACATGTCGAACGATCCCAAAATGGTCAATATGGATGAAATTTTAACATTCAATCTTTTGACTGTAAATGACTGTTGGATGTGAATTATGACTTTGTCAACTAAAATAAGTGTGTTTAAAGTCATTTCTGTGCCTGAAACTGGTCAAAATTGAAGCTTTTGAGTAAGCAAAACTCTGTAAAAATGGCAATTTTGGTCACTCTGAGGGTTTAAAAAGTGGTTATTCAACATGAGGCACGACCCAATTGACATTTTGAATCATTTTTGGTACAGTCCAAAAAATCAATTTCCGGATGAAAAACGATGACTCCGGACCTGTTGAACGTTCCCAAAATGGTCTATAATGATGAAATTTAACATTTAATCTTTTGACTCTAAATGACTGTTGGATGTGAATTATGACTTTGTCAACTAAAATAAGTGTTTTTTAAGTCATTTCTGTGCCTCAAAGGGGTCAAAATTGAAGCTTTTGAGTAATCATAACTCTGTAAAAATGGCAATTTTGGTCACTGTGAGGGTTTAAAAAGTGGTTATTCAACATGAGGCACGATCCAATTGACATTTTGAATCATTTTTGGTACAGTCCAAAAAATCAATTTTCGGATGAAAAACGATGACTCCGGACATGTCGAACGATCCCAAAATGGTCAATATGGATGAAATTTTAACATTTAATCTTTTGACTCTAAATGACTGTTGGATGTGAATTATGACTTTGTCAACTAATATAAGTGTGTTTAAAGTCATTTCTGTGCCTCAAAGGGGTCAAAATTGAAGCTTTTGAGTAATTAAAACTCTGTAAAAATGGCAATTTTGGTCACTCTGAGGCTTTAAAAAGTGGTTATTCAACATGAGGCATGATCCAATTGACATTTTGAATCATTTTTGGTACAGTCCAAAAAATCAATTTTCGGATGAAAAACGATGACCCCGGACATGTCGAACGATCCCAAAATGGTCAATATGGATGAAATTGTAACATTTAATCTTTTGACTGTAAATGACTGTTGGATGTGAATTAGGACTTTGTCAACTAAAATAAGTGTGTTTAAAGTAATTTCTGTGCCTGAAACGGGTCAAAATTGAAGCTTTTGAGTAATCAAAACTCTGTAAAAATGGCAATTTTGGTCACTGTGAGGCTTTAAAAAGTGGTTATTCAACATGAGGCACGATCCAATTGACATTTTGAATCATTTTTGGTACAGTCCAAAAAATCAATTTTCGGATGAAAAACGATGACTCCGGACATGTCGAACGATCCCAAAATGGTCAATATGGATGAAATTGTAACATTTAATCTTTTGACTGTAAATGACTGTTGGATGTGAATTAGGACTTTGTCAACTAAAAAAAGTGTGTTTAAAGTAATTTCTGTGCCTGAAATGGTTCAAAATTGAAGCTTTTGAGTAAGCAAAACTCTGTAAAAGTGGCAATTTTGGTGACTGTGAGGGTTTAAAAAGTGGTTATTCAACATGAGGCACGATCCAATTGACATTTTGAATCCTTTTTGGTACAGTCCAAAAAATGAATTTTCGGATGAAAAACGATGACTCCGGACATGTCGAACGATCCCAAAATGGTCAATATGGATGAAATTGTAACATTTAATCTTTTGACTGTAAATGACTGTTGGATGTGAATTAGGACTTTGTCAACTAAAATAAGTGTGTTTAAAGTAATTTCTGTGCCTGAAACGGGTCAAAATTGAAGCTTTTGAGTAATCAAAACTCTGTAAAAATGGCAATTTTGGTCACTGTGAGGCTTTAAAAAGTGGTTATTCAACATGAGGCACGATCCAATTGACATTTTGAATCATTTTTGGTACAGTCCAAAAAATGAATTTTCGGATGAAAAACGATGACTCCGGACATGTCGAACGATCCCAAAATGGTCTATAATGATGAAATTTTAACATTTAATCTTTTGACTCTAAATGACTGTTGGATGTGAATTATGACTTTGTCAACTAAAATAAGTGTTTTTTAAGTCATTTCTGTGCCTCAAAGGGGTCAAAATTGAAGCTTTTGAGTAATCATAACTCTGTAAAAATGGCAATTTTGGTCACTGTGAGGGTTTAAAAAGTGGTTATTCAACATGAGGCACGATCCAATTGACATTTTGAATCATTTTTGGTACAGCCCAAAAAATCAATTTCCGGATGAAAAACGATGACTCCGGACATGTCGAACGATCCCAAAATGGTCAATATGGATGAAATTTTAAGATTTAATCTTTTGAATCTAAATGACTGTTGGATGTGAATTATGACTTTGTCAACTAAAATAAGTGTGTTTAAAGTCTTTTCTGTGCCTGAAACGGGTCAAAATTGAAGCTTTTGAGTAAGCAAAACTCTGTAAAAATGGCAATTTTGGTCACTCTGAGGGTTTAAAAAGTGGTTATTCAACATGAGGCACGATCCAATTGACATTTTGACTCATTTTTGGTACAGTCCAAAAAATCAATTTTTGGATGAAAAACGATGACTCTGGACATGTCGAACGATCCCAAAATGGTCAATATGGATGAAATTTTTACATTTAATCTTTTGACTCTAAATGACTGTTGGATGTGAATTATGACTTTGTCAACTAAAATAAGTGTGTTTAAAGTCATTTCTGTGCCTGAAATGGTTCAAAATTGAAGCTTTTGAGTAAGCAAAACTCTATAAAAGTGGCAATTTTGGTGACTGTGAGGGTTTAAAAAGTGGTTATTCAACATGAGGCACGATACAATTGACATTTTGAATCCTTTTTGGTACAGTCCAAAAAATAAATTTTCGGATGAAAAACGATGACTCCGGACATGTCGAACGATCCCAAAATGGTCAATATGGATGAAATTGTAACATTTAATCTTTTGACTGTAAATGACTGTTGGATGTGAATTATGACTTTGTCAACTAAAATAAGTGTGTTTAAAGTCATTTCTGTGCCTGAAACGGGTCAAAATTGAAGCTTTTGAGTAAGCAAAAATCTGTGAAAATGGCAATTTTGGTCACTCTGAGGGTTTAAAAAGTGGTTATTCAACATGAGGCACGACCCAATTGACATTTTGAATCATTTTTGGTACAGTCCAAAAAATCAATTTCCGGATGAAAAACGATGACTCCGGACCTGTTGAACGATCCCAAAATGGCCAATATGGATGAAATTATAACCCCTTAAGCGCTGCCGTTGGCCAATGGTCGTTGCGAGCACTACCTTGCCAGTGCTGCGCACGACCGTTGGCCGACGGGCCAGCGCTCGTTATTTGAACGTTCAGCACTGGGTGCTGAACGTTCGACGCAGCTAAGAGGTTAACATTTAATCTTTTGACTGTAAATGACTGTTGGATGTGAATTATGACTTTGTCAACTAAAATAAGTGTGTTTAAAGTCATTTCTGTGCCTGAAATGGTTCAAAATTGAAGCTTTTGAGTAAGCAAAACTCTGTAAAAGTGGCAATTTTGGTGACTGTGAGGGTTTAAAAAGTGGTTATTCAACATGAGGCACGATCCAATTGACATTTTGAATCCTTTTTGGTACAGTCCAAAAAATAAATTTTCGGATGAAAAACGATGACTCCGGACATGTCGAACGATCCCAAAATGGTCAATATGGATGAAATTTTAACATTTAATCTTTTGACTGTAAATGACTGGTGGATGTGAATTATGACTTTGTCAACTAAAATAAGTGTGTTTAAAGTCATTTCTGTGCCTCAAAGGGGTCAAAATTGAAGCTTTTGAGTAATCATAACTCTGTAAAAATGGAATTTTTTTTGTCACTGTGAGGCTTTAAAAAGTGGTTATTCAACATGAGGCACGATCCAATTGACATTTTGAATCATTTTTGGTACAGTCCAAAAAATGAATTTTCGGATGAAAAACGATGACTCCGGACATGTCGAACGATCCCAAAATGGTCAATATGGATGAAATTTTAACATTCAATCTTTTGACTGTAAATGACTGTTGGATGTGAATTATGACTTTGTCAACTAAAATAAGTGTGTTTAAAGTCATTTCTGTGCCTGAAACTGGTCAAAATTGAAGCTTTTGAGTAAGCAAAACTCTGTAAAAACGGCAATTTTGGTCACTCTGAGGGTTTAAAAAGTGGTTATTCAACATGAGGCACGACCCAATTGACATTTTGCATCATTTTTGGTACAGTCCAAAAAATCAATTTCCGGATGAAAAACGATGACTCCGGACCTGTTGAACGTTCCCAAAATGGTCTATAATGATGAAATTTTAACATTTAATCTTTTGACTCTAAATGACTGTTGGATGTGAAATATGACTTTGTCAACTAAAATAAGTGTTTTTAAGTCATTTCTGTGCCTCAAAGGGGTCAAAATTGAAGCTTTTGAGTAATCATAACTCTGTAAAAATGGCAATTTTGGTCACTGTGAGGGTTTAAAAAGTGGTTATTCAACATGAGGCATGATCCAATTGACATTTTGAATCATTTTTGGTACAGTCCAAAAAATCAATTTTCGGATGAAAAACGATGACTCCGGACATGTCGAGCGATCCCAAAATGGTCAATATGGATGAAATTTTTACATTTAATCTTTTGACTCTAAATGACTGTTGGATGTGAATTATGACTTTGTCAACTAAAATAAGTGTGTTTAAAGTCATTTCTGTGCCAGAAATGGTTCAAAATTGAAGCTTTTGAGTTAGCAAAACTCTGTAAAAGAGGCAATTTTGGTGACTGTGAGGGTTTAAAAAGTGGTTATTCAACATGAGGCACGATCCAATTGACATTTTGAATCATTTTTGGTACAGTCCAAAAAATCAATTTTCGGATGAAAAACGATGACTCCGGACATGTCAAACGATCCCAAAATGGTCAATATGGATGAAATTTTAACATTAAATCTTTTGACTGTAAATGACTGTTGGATGTGAATTATGACTTTGTCAACTAAAATAAGTATGTTTAAAGTCATTTCTGTGCCTTAAACGGGTCAAAATTGAAGCTTTTGAGTAATTAAAACTCTGTAAAAATGGCAATTTAGGTTACTCTGAGGGTTTAAAAAGTGGTTATTCAACATGAGGCACGACCCAATTGACATTTTGAATCATTTTTGGTACAGTCCAAAAAATCAATTTCCGGATGAAAAACGATGACTCCGGACCTGTTGAACGTTCCCAAAATGGTCTATAATGATGAAATTTTAACATTTAATCTTTTGACTCTAAATGACTGTTGGATGTGAATTATGACTTTGTCAACTAAAATAAGTGTGTTTTAAGTCATTTCTGTGCCTCAAAGGGGTCAAAATTGAAGCTTTTGAGTAAGCAAAACTCTGTAAAAATGGCAATTTTGGTCACTCTGAGGGTTTAAAAAGTGGTTATTCAACATGAGGCACGATCCAATTGACATTTTGAATCATTTTTGGTACAGTCCAAAAAATCAATTTTCGGATGAAAACGATGACTCCGGACATGTCGAACGATCCCAAAATGGCCAATATGGATGAAATTTTAACATTTAATCTTTTGACTGTAAATGACTGTTGGATGTAAATTATGACTTTGTCAACTAAAATAAGTGTGTTTAAAGTCATTTCTGTGCCTGAAACGGGTCAAAATTGAAGCTTTTGAGTAAGCAAAACTCTGTAAAAATGGCAATTTTGCTCACTCTGAGGGTTTAAAAAGTGGTTATTCAACATGAGGCACAATCCAATTGACATTTTGAATCATTTTTGGTACAGTCCAAAAAATCAATTTCCGGATGAAAAACGATGACTCCGGACCTGTTGAACGATCCCAAAATGGCCAATATGGATGAAATTATAACCCCTTAAGCGCTGCCGTTGGCCAATGGTCGTTGCGAGCACTACCTTGCCAGTGCTGCGCACGACCGTTGGCCGACGGGCCAGCGCTCGTTATTTGAACGTTCAGCACTGGGTGCTGAACGTTCGACGCAGCTAAGAGGTTAACATTTAATCTTTTGACTGTAAATGACTGTTGGATGTGAATTATGACTTTGTCAACTAAAATAAGTGTGTTTAAAGTCATTTCTGTGCCTGAACTGGTTCAAAATTGAAGCTTTTGAGTAAGCAAAACTCTGTAAAAGTGGCAATTTTGGTGACTGTGAGGGTTTAAAAAGTGGTTATTCAACATGAGGCACGATCCAATTGACATTTTGAATCCTTTTTGGTACAGTCCAAAAAATAAATTTTCGGATGAAAAACGATGACTCCGGACATGTCGAACGATCCCAAAATGGTCAATATGGATGAAATTTTAACATTTAATCTTTTGACTGTAAATGACTGGTGGATGTGAATTATGACTTTGTCAACTAAAATAAGTGTGTTTAAAGTCATTTCTGTGCCTCAAAGGGGTCAAAATTGAAGCTTTTGAGTAATCATAACTCTGTAAAAATGGCAATTTTGGTCACTGTGAGGCTTTAAAAAGTGGTTATTCAACATGAGGCACGATCCAATTGACATTTTGAATCATTTTTGGTACAGTCCAAAAAATGAATTTTCGGATGAAAAACGAACGATGACTCCGGACATGTCGAACGATCCCAAAATGGTCAATATGGATGAAATTTTAACATTCAATCTTTTGACTGTAAATGACTGTTGGATGTGAATTATGACTTTGTCAACTAAAATAAGTGTGTTTAAAGTCATTTCTGTGCCTGAAACTGGTCAAAATTGAAGCTTTTGAGTAAGCAAAACTCTGTAAAAATGGCAATTTTGGTCACTCTGAGGGTTTAAAAAGTGGTTATTCAACATGAGGCACGACCCAATTGACATTTTGCATCATTTTTGGTACAGTCCAAAAAATCAATTTCCGGATGAAAAACGATGACTCCGGACCTGTTGAACGTTCCCAAAATGGTCTATAATGATGAAATTTTAACATTTAATCTTTTGACTCTAAATGACTGTTGGATGTGAAATATGACTTTGTCAACTAAAATAAGTGTTTTTAAGTCATTTCTGTGCCTCAAAGGGGTCAAAATTGAAGCTTTTGAGTAATCATAACTCTGTAAAAATGGCAATTTTGGTCACTGTGAGGGTTTAAAAAGTGGTTATTCAACATGAGGCATGATCCAATTGACATTTTGAATCATTTTTGGTACAGTCCAAAAAATCAATTTTCGGATGAAAAACGATGACTCCGGACATGTCGAGCGATCCCAAAATGGTCAATATGGATGAAATTTTTACATTTAATCTTTTGACTCTAAATGACTGTTGGATGTGAATTATGACTTTGTCAACTAAAATAAGTGTGTTTAAAGTCATTTCTGTGCCAGAAATGGTTCAAAATTGAAGCTTTTGAGTTAGCAAAACTCTGTAAAAGAGGCAATTTTGGTGACTGTGAGGGTTTAAAAAGTGGTTATTCAACATGAGGCACGATCCAATTGACATTTTGAATCATTTTTGGTACAGTCCAAAAAATCAATTTTCGGATGAAAAACGATGACTCCGGACATGTCAAACGATCCCAAAATGGTCAATATGGATGAAATTTTAACATTAAATCTTTTGACTGTAAATGACTGTTGGATGTGAATTATGACTTTGTCAACTAAAATAAGTATGTTTAAAGTCATTTCTGTGCCTTAAACGGGTCAAAATTGAAGCTTTTGAGTAATTAAAACTCTGTAAAAATGGCAATTTAGGTTACTCTGAGGGTTTAAAAAGTGGTTATTCAACATGAGGCACGACCCAATTGACATTTTGAATCATTTTTGGTACAGTCCAAAAAATCAATTTCCGGATGAAAAACGATGACTCCGGACCTGTTGAACGTTCCCAAAATGGTCTATAATGATGAAATTTTAACATTTAATCTTTTGACTCTAAATGACTGTTGGATGTGAATTATGACTTTGTCAACTAAAATAAGTGTGTTTTAAGTCATTTCTGTGCCTCAAAGGGGTCAAAATTGAAGCTTTTGAGTAAGCAAAACTCTGTAAAAATGGCAATTTTGGTCACTCTGAGGGTTTAAAAAGTGGTTATTCAACATGAGGCACGATCCAATTGACATTTTGAATCATTTTTGGTACAGTCGAAAAAATCAATTTTCGGATGAAAACGATGACTCCGGACATGTCGAACGATCCCAAAATGGCCAATATGGATGAAATTTTAACATTTAATCTTTTGACTGTAAATGACTGTTGGATGTAAATTATGACTTTGTCAACTAAAATAAGTGTGTTTAAAGTCATTTCTGTGCCTGAAACGGGTCAAAATTGAAGCTTTTGAGTAAGCAAAACTCTGTAAAAATGGCAATTTTGCTCACTCTGAGGGTTTAAAAAGTGGTTATTCAACATGAGGCACAATCCAATTGACATTTTGAATCATTTTTGGTACAGTCCAAAAAATCAATTTTCGGATGAAAAACGATGACTCCGGACATGTTGAACGATCCCAAAATGGTCAATATGGATGACATTTTAACATTTAATCTTTTGACTCTAAATGACTGTTGGATGTGAATTATGACTTTGTCAACTAAAATAAGTGTGTTTAATGTCATTTCTGTGCCTGAAACGGGTCAAAATTGAAGCTTTTGAGTAAGCAAAACTCTGTAAAAATGGCAATTTTGGTCACTCTGAGGGTTTAAAAAGTGGTTATTCAACATGAGGCACGATACAATTGACATTTTGAATCATTTTTGGTACAGTCCAAAAAATCAATTTTCGAATGAAAAACGATGACTCCGGACATGTCGAACGATCCCAAAATGGTCAATATGGATGAAATTTTAACATTTAATCTTTTGACTCTAAATGACTGTTGGATGTGAATGATGACTTTGTCAACTAAAATAAGTGTGTTTAAAGTCATTTCTGTGCCTGAAATGGTTCAAAATTGAAGCTTTTGAGTAAGCAAAACTCTGTAAAAATGGCAATTTTGGTCACTGTGAGGGTTTAAAAAGTGGTTATTCAACATGAGGCACCATCCAATTGACATTTTGAATCATTTTTGGTACAGTCCAAAAAATCAATTTTCGGATGAAAAACGATGACTCCGGACATGTCGAACGATCCCAAAATGGTCAATATGGATGAAATTTTAACATTCAATCTTTTGACTGTAAATGACTGTTGGATGTGAATTATGACTTTGTCAACTAAAATAAGTGTGTTTAAAGTCATTTCTGTGCCTGAAACGGGTCAAAATTGAAGCTTTTGAGTAATCAAAACTCTGTAAAAATGGCAATTTTGGTCACTGTGAGGCTTTAAAAAGTGGTTATTCAACATGAGGCACGATCCAATTGACATTTTGAATCATTTTTGGTACAGTCCAAAAAATCAATTTTTGGATGAAAAATGATGACTCCGGACCTGTTGAACGTTCCCAAAATGGTCTATAATGATGAAATTTTAACATTTAATCTTTTGACTCTAAATGACTGTTGGATGTGAATTATGACTTTGTCAACTAAAATAAGTGTGTTTAAAGTCATTTCTGTGCCTGAAACGGGTCAAAATTGAAGCTTTTGAGTAAGCAAAACTCTGTAAAAATGGCAATTTTGGTCACTCTGAGGCTTTAAAAAGTGGTTATTCAACATGAGGCACGATCCAATTGACATTTTGAATCATTTTTGGTACAGTCCAAAAAATCAATTTTCGGATGAAAAACGATGACTCCGGACATGTCGAACGATCCCAAAATGGTCAATATGGATGAAATTTTAACATTTAATCTTTTGACTGTAAATGACTGGTGGATGTGAATTATGACTTTGTCAACTAAAATAAGTGTGTTTAAAGTCATTTCTGTGCCTCAAAGGGGTCAAAATTGAAGCTTTTGAGTAATTAAAACTCTGTAAAAATGGCAATTTTGGTCACTCTGAGGCTTTAAAAAGTGGTTATTCAACATGAGGCACGATCCAATTGACATTTTGAATCATTTTTGGTACAGTCCAAAAAATCAATTTTCGGATGAAAAACGATGACTCCGGACATGTCGAACGATCCCAAAATGGTCAATATGGATGAAATTGTAACATTTAATCTTTTGACTGTAAATGACTGTTGGATGTGAATTAGGACTTTGTCAACTAAAATAAGTGTGTTTAAAGTCATTTCTGTGCCTGAAACGGGTCAAAATTGAAGCTTTTGAGTAATCAAAACTCTGTAAAAATGGCAATTTTGGTCACTGTGAGGCTTTAAAAAGTGGTTATTCAACATGAGGCACGATCCAATTGACATTTTGAATCATTTTTGGTACAGTCCAAAAAATGAATTTTCGGATGAAAAACGATGACTCCGGACATGTCGAACGATCCCAAAATGGTCAATATGGATAAAATTTTAACATTCAATCTTTTGACTGTAAATGACTGTTGGATGTGAATTATGACTTTGTCAACTAAAATAAGTGTGTTTAAAGTCATTTCTGTGCCTCAAAGGGGTCAAAATTGAAGCTTTTGAGTAAGCAAAACTCTGTAAAAATGGCAATTTTGGTCACTGTGAGGGTTTAAAAAGTGGTTATTCAACATGAGGCACCATCCAATTGACATTTTGAATCATTTTTGGTACAGTCCAAAAAATCAATTTTCGGATGAAAAACGATGACTCCGGACATGTCGAACGATCCCAAAATGGTCAATATGGATGAAATTTTAACATTCAATCTTTTGACTGTAAATGACTGTTGGATGTGAATTATGACTTTGTCAACTTAAATAAGTGTGTTTAAAGTCATTTCTGTGCCTGAAACGGGTCAAAATTGAAGCTTTTGAGTAAGCAAAAATCTGTAAAAATGGCAATTTTGGTCACTCTGAGGGTTTAAAAAGTGGTTATTCAACATGAGGCACGACCCAATTGACATTTTGAATCATTTTTGGTACAGCCCAAAAAATCAATTTCCGGATGAAAAACGATGACTCCGGACCTGTTGAACGTTCCCAAAATGGTCTATAATGATGAAATTTTAACATTTAATCTTTTGACTCTAAATGACTGTTGGATGTGAATTATGACTTTGTCAACTAAAATAAGTATGTTTTAAGTCATTTCTGTGCCTCAAAGGGGTCAAAATTGAAACTTTTGAGTAAGCAAAACTCTGTAAAAATGGCAATTTTGGTCACTCTGAGGGTTAAAAAATGGTTATTCAACATGAGGCACGATCCAATTGACATTTTGAATCCTTTTTAGTACAGTCCAAAAAATAAATTTTCGGAAAAAAAACGATGACTCCTGACATGTCGAACGATCCCAAAATGGTCAATATGGATGAAATTTTAACATTTAATCTTTTGACTGTAAATGACTGGTGGATGTGAATTATGACTTTGTCAACTAAAATAAGTGTGTTTAAAGTCATTTCTGTGCCTCAAAGGGGTCAAAATTGAAGCTTTTGAGTAAGCAAAAATCTGTAAAAATGGCAATTTTGGTCACTCTGAGGGTTTAAAAAGTGGTTATTCAACATGAGGCACGACCCAATTGACATTTTGAATCATTTTTGGTACAGCCCAAAAAATCAATTTCCGGATGAAAAACGATGACTCCGGACCTGTTGAACGTTCCCAAAATGGTCTATAATGATGAAATTTTAACATTTAATCTTTTGACTCTAAATGACTGTTGGATGTGAATTATGACTTTGTCAACTAAAATAAGTATGTTTTAAGTCATTTCTGTGCCTCAAAGGGGTCAAAATTGAAACTTTTGAGTAAGCAAAACTCTGTAAAAATGGCAATTTTGGTCACTCTGAGGGTTTAAAAAATGGTTATTCAACATGAGGCACGATCCAATTGACATTTTGAATCCTTTTTAGTACAGTCCAAAAAATAAATTTTCGGAAAAAAAACGATGACTCCTGACATGTCGAACGATCCCAAAATGGTCAATATGGATGAAATTTTAACATTTAATCTTTTGACTGTAAATGACTGGTGGATGTGAATTATGACTTTGTCAACTAAAATAAGTGTGTTTAAAGTCATTTCTGTGCCTCAAAGGGGTCAAAATTGAAGCTTTTGAGTAAGCAAAAATCTGTAAAAATGGCAATTTTGGTCACTCTGAGGCTTTAAAAAGTGGTTATTCAACATGAGGCACGATCCAATTGACATTTTGAATCATTTTTGGTACAGTCCAAAAAATCAATTTTCGGATGAAAAACGATGACTCCGGACATGTCGAACGATCCCAAAATGGTCAATATGGATGAAATTGTAACATTTAATCTTTTGACTGTAAATGACTGTTGGATGTGAATTAGGACTTTGTCAACTAAAATAAGTGTGTTTAAAGTCATTTCTGTGCCTGAAATGGTTCAAAATTGAAGCTTTTGAGTAAGCAAAACTCTGTAAAAGTGGCAATTTTGGTGACTGTGAGGGTTTAAAAAGTGGTTATTCAACATGAGGCACGATCCAATTGACATTTTGAATCCTTTTTGGTACAGTCCAAAAAATGATTTTTCGGATGAAAAACGATGACTCCGGACATGTCGAACGATCCCAAAATGGTCAATATGGATGAAATTTTAACATTCAATCTTTTGACTGTAAATGACTGTTGGATGTGAATTATGACTTTGTCAACTAAAATAAGTGTGTTTAAAGTCATTTCTGTGCCTGAAACTGGTCAAAATTGAAGCTTTTGAGTAAGCAAAACTCTGTAAAAATGGCAATTTTGGTCACTCTGAGGGTTTAAAAAGTGGTTATTCAACATGAGGCACGACCCAATTGACATTTTGAATCATTTTTGGTACAGTCCAAAAAATCAATTTCCGGATGAAAAACGATGACTCCGGACCTGTTGAACGTTCCCAAAATGGTCTATAATGATGAAATTTAACATTTAATCTTTTGACTCTAAATGACTGTTGGATGTGAATTATGACTTTGTCAACTAAAATAAGTGTTTTTTAAGTCATTTCTGTGCCTCAAAGGGGTCAAAATTGAAGCTTTTGAGTAATCATAACTCTGTAAAAATGGCAATTTTGGTCACTGTGAGGGTTTAAAAAGTGGTTATTCAACATGAGGCACGATCCAATTGACATTTTGAATCATTTTTGGTACAGTCCAAAAAATCAATTTTCGGATGAAAAACGATGACTCCGGACATGTCGAACGATCCCAAAATGGTCAATATGGATGAAATTTTAACATTTAATCTTTTGACTCTAAATGACTGTTGGATGTGAATTATGACTTTGTCAACTAATATAAGTGTGTTTAAAGTCATTTCTGTGCCTCAAAGGGGTCAAAATTGAAGCTTTTGAGTAATTAAAACTCTGTAAAAATGGCAATTTTGGTCACTCTGAGGCTTTAAAAAGTGGTTATTCAACATGAGGCATGATCCAATTGACATTTTGAATCATTTTTGGTACAGTCCAAAAAATCAATTTTCGGATGAAAAACGATGACCCCGGACATGTCGAACGATCCCAAAATGGTCAATATGGATGAAATTGTAATATTTAATCTTTTGACTGTAAATGACTGTTGGATGTGAATTAGGACTTTGTCAACTAAAATAAGTGTGTTTAAAGTAATTTCTGTGCCTGAAACGGGTCAAAATTGAAGCTTTTGAGTAATCAAAACTCTGTAAAAATGGCAATTTTGGTCACTGTGAGGCTTTAAAAAGTGGTTATTCAACATGAGGCACGATCCAATTGACATTTTGAATCATTTTTGGTACAGTCCAAAAAATCAATTTTCGGATGAAAAGCGATGACTCCGGACATGTCGAACGATCCCAAAATGGTCAATATGGATGAAATTGTAACATTTAATCTTTTGACTGTAAATGACTGTTGGATGTGAATTAGGACTTTGTCAACTAAAAAAAGTGTGTTTAAAGTAATTTCTGTGCCTGAAATGGTTCAAAATTGAAGCTTTTGAGTAAGCAAAACTCTGTAAAAGTGGCAATTTTGGTGACTGTGAGGGTTTAAAAAGTGGTTATTCAACATGAGGCACGATCCAATTGACATTTTGAATCCTTTTTGGTACAGTCCAAAAAATGAATTTTCGGATGAAAAACGATGACTCCGGACATGTCGAACGATCCCAAAATGGTCAATATGGATGAAATTTTAACATTCAATCTTTTGACTGTAAATGACTGTTGGATGTGAATTATGACTTTGTCAACTAAAATAAGTGTGTTTAAAGTAATTTCTGTGCCTGAAATGGTTCAAAATTGAAGCTTTTGAGTAAGCAAAACTCTGTAAAAGTGGCAATTTTGGTGACTGTGAGGGTTTAAAAAGTGGTTATTCAACATGAGGCACGACCCAATTGACATTTTGAATCATTTTTGGTGCAGTCCAAAAAATCTATTTCCGGATGAAAAACGATGACTCCGGACCTGTTGAACGTTCCCAAAATGGTCTATAATGATGAAATTTTAACATTTAATCTTTTGACTCTAAATGACTGTTGGATGTGAATTATGACTTTGTCAACTAAAATAAGTGTTTTTTAAGTCATTTCTGTGCCTCAAAGGGGTCAAAATTGAAGCTTTTGAGTAATCATAACTCTGTAAAAATGGCAATTTTGGTCACTGTGAGGGTTTAAAAAGTGGTTATTCAACATGAGGCACGATCCAATTGACATTTTGAATCATTTTTGGTACAGTCCAAAAAATCAATTTTCGGATGAAAAACGATGACTCCGGACATGTCGAACGATCCCAAAATGGTCAATATGGATGAAATTTTAACATTTAATCTTTTGACTCTAAATGACTGTTGGATGTGAATTATGACTTTGTCAACTAATATAAGTGTGTTTAAAGTCATTTCTGTGCCTCAAAGGGGTCAAAATTGAAGCTTTTGAGTAATTAAAACTCTGTAAAAATGGCAATTTTGGTCACTCTGAGGCTTTAAAAAGTGCTTATTCAACATGAGGCATGATCCAATTGACATTTTGAATCATTTTTGGTACAGTCCAAAAAATCAATTTTCGGATGAAAAACGATGACTCCGGACATGTCGAACGATCCCAAAATGGTCAATATGGATGAAATTGTAACATTTAATCTTTTGACTGTAAATGACTGTTGGATGTGAATTAGGACTTTGTCAACTAAAATAAGTGTGTTTAAAGTAATTTCTGTGCCTGAAACGGGTCAAAATTGAAGCTTTTGAGTAATCAAAACTCTGTAAAAATGGCAATTTTGGTCACTGTGAGGCTTTAAAAAGTGGTTATTCAACATGAGGCACGATCCAATTGACATTTTGAATCATTTTTGGTACAGTCCAAAAAATGAATTTTCGGATGAAAAACGATGACTCCGGACATGTCGAACGATCCCAAAATGGTCTATAATGATGAAATTTTAACATTTAATCTTTTGACTCTAAATGACTGTTGGATGTGAATTATGACTTTCTCAACTAAAATAGGTGTTTTTTAAGTCATTTCTGTGCCTCAAAGGGGTCAAAATTGAAGCTTTTGAGTAATCATAACTCTGTAAAAATGGCAATTTTGGTCACTGTGAGGGTTTAAAAAGTGGTTATTCAACATGAGGCACGATCCAATTGACATTTTGAATCATTTTTGGTACAGCCCAAAAAATCAATTTCCGGATGAAAAACGATGACTCCGGACATGTCGAACGATCCCAAAATGGTCAATATGGATGAAATTTTAACATTTAATCTTTTGACTGTAAATGACTGGTGGATGTGAATTATGACTTTGTCAACTAAAATAAGTGTGTTTAAAGTCATTTCTGTGCCTCAAAGGGGTCAAAATTGAAGCTTTTGAGTAATTAAAACTCTGTAAAAATGGCAATTTTGGTCACTCTGAGGCTTTAAAAAGTGGTTATTCAACATGAGGCACGATCCAATTGACATTTTGAATCATTTTTGGTACAGTCCAAAAAATCAATTTTCGGATGAAAAACAATGACTCCGGACATGTCGAACGATCCCAAAATGGTCAATATGGATGAAATTGTAACATTTAATCTTTTGACTGTAAATGACTGTTGGATGTGAATTAGGACTTTGTCAACTAAAATAAGTGTGTTTAAAGTCATTTCTGTGCCTGAAACGGGTCAAAATTGAAGCTTTTGAGTAATCAAAACTCTGTAAAAATGGCAATTTTGGTCACTGTGAGGCTTTAAAAAGTGGTTATTCAACATGAGGCACGATCCAATTGACATTTTGAATCATTTTTGGTACAGTCAAAAAAATGAATTTTCGGATGAAAAACGATGACTCCGGACATGTCGAACGATCCCAAAATGGTCAATATGGATGAAATTTTAACATTCAATCTTTTGACTGTAAATGACTGTTGGATGTGAATTATGACTTTGTCAACTAAAATAAGTGTGTTTAAAGTCATTTCTGTGCCTGAAACGGGTCAAAATTGAAGCTTTTGAGTAAGCAAAAATCTGTAAAAATGGCAATTTTGGTCACTCAGAGGGTTTAAAAAGTGGTTATTCAACATGAGGCACGACCCAATTGACATTTTGAATCATTTTTGGTACAGTCCAAAAAATCAATTTCCGGATGAAAAACGATGACTCCGGACCTGTTGAACGTTCCCAAAATGGTCTATAATGATGAAATTTTAACATTTAATCTGTTGACTCTAAATGACTGTTGGATGTGAATTATGACTTTGTCAACTAAAATAAGTGTGTTTAAAGTCATTTCTGTGCCTGAAACGGGTCAAAATTGAAGCTTTTGAGTAAGCAAAACTCTGTAAAAATGGCAATTTTGGTCACTGTGAGGGTTTAAAAAGTGGTTATTCAACATGAGGCACGATCCAATTGACATTTTGAATCATTTTTGGTACAGTCCAAAAAATCAATTTTCGGATGAAAAACTATGACTCCGGACATGTCGAACGATCCCAAAATGGTCAATATGGATGAAATTGTAACATTTAATCTTTTGACTGTAAATGACTGTTGGATGTGAATTATGACTTTGTCAACTAAAATAAGTGTGTTTAAAGTCATTTCTGTGCCTGAAACGGGTCAAAATTGAAGCTTTTGAGTAAGCAAAAATCTGTGAAAATGGCAATTTTGGTCACTCTGAGGGTTTAAAAAGTGGTTATTCAACATGAGGCACGACCCAATTGACATTTTGAATAATTTTTGGTACAGTCCAAAAAATCAATTTCCGGATGAAAAACGATGACTCCGGACCTGTTGAACGATCCCAAAATGGCCAATATGGATGAAATTATAACCCCTTAAGCGCTGCCGTTGGCCAATGGTCGTTGCGAGCACTACCTTGCCAGTGCTGCGCACGACCGTTGGCCGACGGGCCAGCGCTCGTTATTTGAACGTTCAGCACTGGGTGCTGAACGTTCGAAGCAGCTAAGAGGTTAACATTTAATCTTTTGACTGTAAATGACTGTTGGATGTGAATTATGACTTTGTCAACTAAAATAAGTGTGTTTAAAGTCATTTCTGTGCCTGAAATGGTTCAAAATTGAAGCTTTTGAGTAAGCAAAACTCTGTAAAAGTGGCAATTTTGGTGACTGTGAGGGTTTAAAAAGTGGTTATTCAACATGAGGCACGATCCAATTGACATTTTGAATCCTTTTTGGTACAGTCCAAAAAATAAATTTTCGGATGAAAAACGATGACTCCGGACATGTCGAACGATCCCAAAATGGTCAATATGGATGAAATTTTAACATTTAATCTTTTGACTGTAAATGACTGGTGGATGTGAATTATGACTTTGTCAACTAAAATAAGTGTGTTTAAAGTCATTTCTGTGCCTCAAAGGGGTCAAAATTGAAGCTTTTGAGTAATCATAACTCTGTAAAAATGGCAATTTTGGTCACTGTGAGGCTTTAAAAAGTGGTTATTCAACATGAGGCACGATCCAATTGACATTTTGAATCATTTTTGGTACAGTCCAAAAAATGAATTTTCGGATGAAAAACGATGACTCCGGACATGTCGAACGATCCCAAAATGGTCAATATGGATGAAATTTTAACATTCAATCTTTTGACTGTAAATGACTGTTGGATGTGAATTATGACTTTGTCAACTAAAATAAGTGTGTTTAAAGTCATTTCTGTGCCTGAAACTGGTCAAAATTGAAGCTTTTGAGTAAGCAAAACTCTGTAAAAATGGCAATTTTGGTCACTCTGAGGGTTTAAAAAGTGGTTATTCAACATGAGGCACGACCCAATTGACATTTTGAATCATTTTTGGTGCAGTCCAAAAAATCTATTTCCGGATGAAAAACGATGACTCCGGACCTGTTGAACGTTCCCAAAATGGTCTATAATGATGAAATTTTAACATTTAATCTTTTGACTCTAAATGACTGTTGGATGTGAATTATGACTTTGTCAACTAAAATAAGTGTTTTTTAAGTCATTTCTGTGCCTCAAAGGGGTCAAAATTGAAGCTTTTGAGTAATCATAACTCTGTAAAAATGGCAATTTTGGTCACTGTGAGGGTTTAAAAAGTGGTTATTCAACATGAGGCACGATCCAATTGACATTTTGAATCATTTTTGGTACAGTCCAAAAAATCAATTTTCGGATGAAAAACGATGACTCCGGACATGTCGAACGATCCCAAAATGGTCAATATGGATGAAATTTTAACATTTAATCTTTTGACTCTAAATGACTGTTGGATGTGAATTATGACTTTGTCAACTAATATAAGTGTGTTTAAAGTCATTTCTGTGCCTCAAAGGGGTCAAAATTGAAGCTTTTGAGTAATTAAAACTCTGTAAAAATGGCAATTTTGGTCACTCTGAGGCTTTAAAAAGTGCTTATTCAACATGAGGCATGATCCAATTGACATTTTGAATCATTTTTGGTACAGTCCAAAAAATCAATTTTCGGATGAAAAACGATGACTCCGGACATGTCGAACGATCCCAAAATGGTCAATATGGATGAAATTGTAACATTTAATCTTTTGACTGTAAATGACTGTTGGATGTGAATTAGGACTTTGTCAACTAAAATAAGTGTGTTTAAAGTAATTTCTGTGCCTGAAACGGGTCAAAATTGAAGCTTTTGAGTAATCAAAACTCTGTAAAAATGGCAATTTTGGTCACTGTGAGGCTTTAAAAAGTGGTTATTCAACATGAGGCACGATCCAATTGACATTTTGAATCATTTTTGGTACAGTCCAAAAAATGAATTTTCGGATGAAAAACGATGACTCCGGACATGTCGAACGATCCCAAAATGGTCTATAATGATGAAATTTTAACATTTAATCTTTTGACTCTAAATGACTGTTGGATGTGAATTATGACTTTCTCAACTAAAATAAGTGTTTTTTAAGTCATTTCTGTGCCTCAAAGGGGTCAAAATTGAAGCTTTTGAGTAATCATAACTCTGTAAAAATGGCAATTTTGGTCACTGTGAGGGTTTAAAAAGTGGTTATTCAACATGAGGCACGATCCAATTGACATTTTGAATCATTTTTGGTACAGCCCAAACAATCAATTTCCGGATGAAAAACGATGACTCCGGACATGTCGAACGATCCCAAAATGGTCAATATGGATGAAATTTTAACATTTAATCTTTTGACTGTAAATGACTGGTGGATGTGAATTATGACTTTGTCAACTAAAATAAGTGTGTTTAAAGTCATTTCTGTGCCTCAAAGGGGTCAAAATTGAAGCTTTTGAGTAATTAAAACTCTGTAAAAATGGCAATTTTGGTCACTCTGAGGCTTTAAAAAGTGGTTATTCAACATGAGGCACGATCCAATTGACATTTTGAATCATTTTTGGTACAGTCCAAAAAATCAATTTTCGGATGAAAAACAATGACTCCGGACATGTCGAACGATCCCAAAATGGTCAATATGGATGAAATTGTAACATTTAATCTTTTGACTGTAAATGACTGTTGGATGTGAATTAGGACTTTGTCAACTAAAATAAGTGTGTTTAAAGTCATTTCTGTGCCTGAAACGGGTCAAAATTGAAGCTTTTGAGTAATCAAAACTCTGTAAAAATGGCAATTTTGGTCACTGTGAGGCTTTAAAAAGTGGTTATTCAACATGAGGCACGATCCAATTGACATTTTGAATCATTTTTGGTACAGTCAAAAAAATGAATTTTCGGATGAAAAACGATGACTCCGGACATGTCGAACGATCCCAAAATGGTCAATATGGATGAAATTTTAACATTCAATCTTTTGACTGTAAATGACTGTTGGATGTGAATTATGACTTTGTCAACTAAAATAAGTGTGTTTAAAGTCATTTCTGTGCCTGAAACGGGTCAAAATTGAAGCTTTTGAGTAAGCAAAAATCTGTAAAAATGGCAATTTTGGTCACTCAGAGGGTTTAAAAAGTGGTTATTCAACATGAGGCACGACCCAATTGACATTTTGAATCATTTTTGGTACAGTCCAAAAAATCAATTTCCGGATGAAAAACGATGACTCCGGACCTGTTGAACGTTCCCAAAATGGTCTATAATGATGAAATTTTAACATTTAATCTGTTGACTCTAAATGACTGTTGGATGTGAATTATGACTTTGTCAACTAAAATAAGTGTGTTTAAAGTCATTTCTGTGCCTGAAACGGGTCAAAATTGAAGCTTTTGAGTAAGCAAAACTCTGTAAAAATGGCAATTTTGGTCACTGTGAGGGTTTAAAAAGTGGTTATTCAACATGAGGCACGATCCAATTGACATTTTGAATCATTTTTGGTACAGTCCAAAAAATCAATTTTCGGATGAAAAACTATGACTCCGGACATGTCGAACGATCCCAAAATGGTCAATATGGATGAAATTGTAACATTTAATCTTTTGACTGTAAATGACTGTTGGATGTGAATTATGACTTTGTCAACTAAAATAAGTGTGTTTAAAGTCATTTCTGTGCCTGAAACGGGTCAAAATTGAAGCTTTTGAGTAAGCAAAAATCTGTGAAAATGGCAATTTTGGTCACTCTGAGGGTTTAAAAAGTGGTTATTCAACATGAGGCACGACCCAATTGACATTTTGAATAATTTTTGGTACAGTCCAAAAAATCAATTTCCGGATGAAAAACGATGACTCCGGACCTGTTGAACGATCCCAAAATGGCCAATATGGATGAAATTATAACCCCTTAAGCGCTGCCGTTGGCCAATGGTCGTTGCGAGCACTACCTTGCCAGTGCTGCGCACGACCGTTGGCCGACGGGCCAGCGCTCGTTATTTGAACGTTCAGCACTGGGTGCTGAACGTTCGAAGCAGCTAAGAGGTTAACATTTAATCTTTTGACTGTAAATGACTGTTGGATGTGAATTATGACTTTGTCAACTAAAATAAGTGTGTTTAAAGTCATTTCTGTGCCTGAAATGGTTCAAAATTGAAGCTTTTGAGTAAGCAAAACTCTGTAAAAGTGGCAATTTTGGTGACTGTGAGGGTTTAAAAAGTGGTTATTCAACATGAGGCACGATCCAATTGACATTTTGAATCCTTTTTGGTACAGTCCAAAAAATAAATTTTCGGATGAAAAACGATGACTCCGGACATGTCGAACGATCCCAAAATGGTCAATATGGATGAAATTTTAACATTTAATCTTTTGACTGTAAATGACTGGTGGATGTGAATTATGACTTTGTCAACTAAAATAAGTGTGTTTAAAGTCATTTCTGTGCCTCAAAGGGGTCAAAATTGAAGCTTTTGAGTAATCATAACTCTGTAAAAATGGCAATTTTGGTCACTGTGAGGCTTTAAAAAGTGGTTATTCAACATGAGGCACGATCCAATTGACATTTTGAATCATTTTTGGTACAGTCCAAAAAATGAATTTTCGGATGAAAAACGATGACTCCGGACATGTCGAACGATCCCAAAATGGTCAATATGGATGAAATTTTAACATTCAATCTTTTGACTGTAAATGACTGTTGGATGTGAATTATGACTTTGTCAACTAAAATAAGTGTGTTTAAAGTCATTTCTGTGCCTGAAACTGGTCAAAATTGAAGCTTTTGAGTAAGCAAAACTCTGTAAAAATGGCAATTTTGGTCACTCTGAGGGTTTAAAAAGTGGTTATTCAACATGAGGCACGACCCAATTGACATTTTGCATCATTTTTGGTACAGTCCAAAAAATCAATTTCCGGATGAAAAACGATGACTCCGGACCTGTTGAACGTTCCCAAAATGGTCTATAATGATGAAATTTTAACATTTAATCTTTTGACTCTAAATGACTGTTGGATGTGAATTATGACTTTGTCAACTAAAATAAGTGTGTTTAAAGTCATTTCTGTGCCAGAAATGGTTCAAAATTGAAGCTTTTGAGTTAGCAAAACTCTGTAAAAGAGGCAATTTTGGTGACTGTGAGGTTTTAAAAAGTGGTTATTCAACATGAGGCACGATCCAATTGACATTTTGAATCATTTTTGGTACAGTCCAAAAAATCAATTTTCGGATGAAAAACGATGACTCCGGACATGTCAAACGATCCCAAAATGGTCAATATGGATGAAATTTTAACATTAAATCTTTTGACTGTAAATGACTGTTGGATGTGAATTATGACTTTGTCAACTAAAATAAGTATGTTTAAAGTCATTTCTGTGCCTTAAACGGGTCAAAATTGAAGCTTTTGAGTAATTAAAACTCTGTAAAAATGGCAATTTAGGTTACTCTGAGGGTTTAAAAAGTGGTTATTCAACATGAGGCACGACCCAATTGACATTTTGAATCATTTTTGGTACAGTCCAAAAATACAATTTCCGGATGAAAAACGATGACTCCGGACCTGTTGAACGTTCCCAAAATGGTCTATAATGATGAAATTTTAACATTTAATCTTTTGACTCTAAATGACTGTTGGATGTGAATTATGACTTTGTCAACTAAAATAAGTGTGTTTTAAGTCATTTCTGTGTCTCAAAGGGGTCAAAATTGAAGCTTTTGAGTAAGCAAAACTCTGTAAAAATGGCAATTTTGGTCACTCTGAGGGTTTAAAAAGTGGTTATTCAACATGAGGCACGATCCAATTGACATTTTGAATCATTTTTGGTACAGTCCAAAAAATCAATTTTCGGATGAAAACGATGACTCCGGACATGTCGAACGATCCCAAAATGGCCAATATGGATGAAATTTTAACATTTATTCTTTTGACTGTAAATGACTGTTGGATGTAAATTATGACTTTGTCAACTAAAATAAGTGTGTTTAAAGTCATTTCTGTGCCTGAAACGGGTCAAAATTGAAGCTTTTGAGTAAGCAAAACTCTGTAAAAATGGCAATTTTGCTCACTCTGAGGGTTTAAAAAGTGGTTATTCAACATGAGGCACGATCCAATTGACATTTTGAATCATTTTTGGTACAGTCCAAAAAATCAATTTTCGGATGAAAAACGATGACTCCGGACATGTTGAACGATCCCAAAATGGTCAATATGGATGAAATGTTAACATTTAATCTTTTGACTGTAAATGACTGTTGGATGTGAACTATGACTTTGTCAACTAAAATAAGTGTGTTTAAAGTCATTTCTGTGCCTCAAAGGGGTCAAAATTGAAGCTTTTGAGTAAGCAAAACTCTGTAAAAATGGCAATTTTGGTCACTGTGAGGGTTTAAAAAGTGGTTATTCAACATGAGGCACCATCCAATTGACATTTTGAATCATTTTTGGTACAGTCCAAAAAATCAATTTTCGGATGAAAAACGATGACTCCGGACATGTCGAACGATCCCAAAATGGTCAATATGGATGAAATTTTAACATTCAATCTTTTGACTGTAAATGACTGTTGGATGTGAATTATGACTTTGTCAACTTAAATAAGTGTGTTTAAAGTCATTTCTGTGCCTGAAACGGGTCAAAATTGAAGCTTTTGAGTAAGCAAAAATCTGTAAAAATGGCAATTTTGGTCACTCTGAGGGTTTAAAAAGTGGTTATTCAACATGAGGCACGACCCAATTGACATTTTGAATCATTTTTGGTACAGCCCAAAAAATCAATTTCCGGATGAAAAACGATGACTCCGGACCTGTTGAACGTTCCCAAAATGGTCTATAATGATGAAATTTTAACATTTAATCTTTTGACTCTAAATGACTGTTGGATGTGAATTATGACTTTGTCAACTAAAATAAGTATGTTTTAAGTCATTTCTGTGCCTCAAAGGGGTCAAAATTGAAACTTTTGAGTAAGCAAAACTCTGTAAAAATGGCAATTTTGGTCACTCTGAGGGTTTAAAAAATGGTTATTCAACATGAGGCACGATCCAATTGACATTTTGAATCCTTTTTAGTACAGTCCAAAAAATAAATTTTCGGAAAAAAAACAATGACTCCTGACATGTCGAACGATCCCAAAATGGTCAATATGGATGAAATTTTAACATTTAATCTTTTGACTGTAAATGACTGGTGGATGTGAATTATGACTTTGTCAACTAAAATAAGTGTGTTTAAAGTCATTTCTGTGCCTCAAAGGGGTCAAAATTGAAGCTTTTGAGTAAGCAAAAATCTGTAAAAATGGCAATTTTGGTCACTCTGAGGGTTTAAAAAGTGGTTATTCAACATGAGGCACGACCCAATTGACATTTTGAATCATTTTTGGTACAGTCCAAAAAATCAATTTCCGGATGAAAAACGATGACTCCGGACCTGTTGAACGTTCCCAAAATGGTCTATAATAATGAAATTTTAACATTTAATCTTTTGACTCTAAATGACTGTTGGATGTGAAATATGACTTTGTCAACTAAAATAAGTGTTTTTAAGTCATTTCTGTGCCTCAAAGGGGTCAAAATTGAAGCTTTTGAGTAATCATAACTCTGTAAAAATGGCAATTTTGGTCACTGTGAGGGTTTAAAAAGTGGTTATTCAACATGAGGCATGATCCAATTGACATTTTGAATCATTTTTGGTACAGTCCAAAAAATCAATTTTCGGATGAAAAACGATGACTCCTGACATGTCGAGCGATCCCAAAATGGTCAATATGGATGAAATGTTAACATTTAATCTTTTGACTGTAAATGACTGTTGGATGTGAACTATGACTTTGTCAACTAAAATAAGTGTGTTTAAAGTCATTTCTGTGCCTCAAAGGGGTCAAAATTGAAGCTTTTGAGTAAGCAAAACTCTGTAAAAATGGCAATTTTGGTCACTGTGAGGGTTTAAAAAGTGGTTATTCAACATGAGGCACCATCCAATTGACATTTTGAATCATTTTTGGTACAGTCCAAAAAATCAATTTTCGGATGAAAAACGATGACTCCGGACATGTCGAACGATCCCAAAATGGTCAATATGGATGAAATTTTAACATTCAATCTTTTGACTGTAAATGACTGTTGGATGTGAATTATGACTTTGTCAACTTAAATAAGTGTGTTTAAAGTCATTTCTGTGCCTGAAACGGGTCAAAATTGAAGCTTTTGAGTAAGCAAAAATCTGTAAAAATGGCAATTTTGGTCACTCTCAGGGTTTAAAAAGTGGTTATTCAACATGAGGCACGACCCAATTGACATTTTGAATCATTTTTGGTACAGCCCAAAAAATCAATTTCCGGATGAAAAACGATGACTCCGGACCTGTTGAACGTTCCCAAAATGGTCTATAATGATGAAATTTTAACATTTAATCTTTTGACTCTAAATGACTGTTGGATGTGAATTATGACTTTGTCAACTAAAATAAGTATGTTTTAAGTCATTTCTGTGCCTCAAAGGGGTCAAAATTGAAACTTTTGAGTAAGCAAAACTCTGTAAAAATGGCAATTTTGGTCACTCTGAGGGTTTAAAAAATGGTTATTCAACATGAGGCACGATCCAATTGACATTTTGAATCCTTTTTAGTACAGTCCAAAAAATAAATTTTCGGAAAAAAAACAATGACTCCTGACATGTCGAACGATCCCAAAATGGTCAATATGGATGAAATTTTAACATTTAATCTTTTGACTGTAAATGACTGGTGGATGTGAATTATGACTTTGTCAACTAAAATAAGTGTGTTTAAAGTCATTTCTGTGCCTCAAAGGGGTCAAAATTGAAGCTTTTGAGTAAGCAAAAATCTGTAAAAATGGCAATTTTGGTCACTCTGAGGGTTTAAAAAGTGGTTATTCAACATGAGGCACGACCCAATTGACATTTTGAATCATTTTTGGTACAGCCCAAAAAATCAATTTCCGGATGAAAAACGATGACTCCGGACCTGTTGAACGTTCCCAAAATGGTCTATAATGATGAAATTTTAACATTTAATCTTTTGACTCTAAATGACTGTTGGATGTGAATTATGACTTTGTCAACTAAAATAAGTATGTTTTAAGTCATTTCTGTGCCTCAAAGGGGTCAAAATTGAAACTTTTGAGTAAGCAAAACTCTGTAAAAATGGCAATTTTGGTCACTCTGAGGGTTTAAAAAATGGTTATTCAACATGAGGCACGATCCAATTGACATTTTGAATCCTTTTTAGTACAGTCCAAAAAATAAATTTTCGGAAAAAAAACGATGACTCCTGACATGTCGAACGATCCCAAAATGGTCAATATGGATGAAATTTTAACATTTAATCTTTTGACTGTAAATGACTGGTGGATGTGAATTATGACTTTGTCAACTAAAATAAGTGTGTTTAAAGTCATTTCTGTGCCTCAAAGGGGTCAAAATTGAAGCTTTTGAGTAAGCAAAAATCTGTAAAAATGGCAATTTTGGTCACTCTGAGGCTTTAAAAAGTGGTTATTCAACATGAGGCACGATCCAATTGACATTTTGAATCATTTTTGGTACAGTCCAAAAAATCAATTTTCGGATGAAAAACGATGACTCCGGACATGTCGAACGATCCCAAAATGGTCAATATGGATGAAATTGTAACATTTAATCTTTTGACTGTAAATGACTGTTGGATGTGAATTAGGACTTTGTCAACTAAAATAAGTGTGTTTAAAGTCATTTCTGTGCCTGAAATGGTTCAAAATTGAAGCTTTTGAGTAAGCAAAACTCTGTAAAAGTGGCAATTTTGGTGACTGTGAGGGTTTAAAAAGTGGTTATTCAACATGAGGCACGATCCAATTGACATTTTGAATCCTTTTTGGTACAGTCCAAAAAATGATTTTTCGGATGAAAAACGATGACTCCGGACATGTCGAACGATCCCAAAATGGTCAATATGGATGAAATTTTAACATTCAATCTTTTGACTGTAAATGACTGTTGGATGTGAATTATGACTTTGTCAACTAAAATAAGTGTGTTTAAAGTCATTTCTGTGCCTGAAACTGGTCAAAATTGAAGCTTTTGAGTAAGCAAAACTCTGTAAAAATGGCAATTTTGGTCACTCTGAGGGTTTAAAAAGTGGTTATTCAACATGAGGCACGACCCAATTGACATTTTGAATCATTTTTGGTACAGTCCAAAAAATCAATTTCCGGATGAAAAACGATGACTCCGGACCTGTTGAACGTTCCCAAAATGGTCTATAATGATGAAATTTAACATTTAATCTTTTGACTCTAAATGACTGTTGGATGTGAATTATGACTTTGTCAACTAAAATAAGTGTTTTTTAAGTCATTTCTGTGCCTCAAAGGGGTCAAAATTGAAGCTTTTGAGTAATCATAACTCTGTAAAAATGGCAATTTTGGTCACTGTGAGGGTTTAAAAAGTGGTTATTCAACATGAGGCACGATCCAATTGACATTTTGAATCATTTTTGGTACAGTCCAAAAAATCAATTTTCGGATGAAAAACGATGACTCCGGACATGTCGAACGATCCCAAAATGGTCAATATGGATGAAATTTTAACATTTAATCTTTTGACTCTAAATGACTGTTGGATGTGAATTATGACTTTGTCAACTAATATAAGTGTGTTTAAAGTCATTTCTGTGCCTCAAAGGGGTCAAAATTGAAGCTTTTGAGTAATTAAAACTCTGTAAAAATGGCAATTTTGGTCACTCTGAGGCTTTAAAAAGTGGTTATTCAACATGAGGCATGATCCAATTGACATTTTGAATCATTTTTGGTACAGTCCAAAAAATCAATTTTCGGATGAAAACGATGACTCCGGACATGTCGAACGATCCCAAAATGGTCAATATGGATGAAATTGTAACATTTAATCTTTTGACTGTAAATGACTGTTGGATGTGAATTAGGACTTTGTCAACTAAAAAAAGTGTGTTTAAAGTAATTTCTGTGCCTGAAATGGTTCAAAATTGAAGCTTTTGAGTAAGCAAAACTCTGTAAAAGTGGCAATTTTGGTGACTGTGAGGGTTTAAAAAGTGGTTATTCAACATGAGGCACGATCCAATTGACATTTTGAATCCTTTTTGGTACAGTCCAAAAAATGAATTTTCGGATGAAAAACGATGACTCCGGACATGTCGAACGATCCCAAAATGGTCAATATGGATGAAATTTTAACATTCAATCTTTTGACTGTAAATGACTGTTGGATGTGAATTATGACTTTGTCAACTAAAATAAGTGTGTTTAAAGTCATTTCTGTGCCTGAAACTGGTCAAAATTGAAGCTTTTGAGTAAGCAAAACTCTGTAAAAATGGCAATTTTGGTCACTCTGAGGGTTTAAAAAGTGGTTATTCAACATGAGGCACGACCCAATTGACATTTTGAATCATTTTTGGTACAGTCCAAAAAATCAATTTCCGGATGAAAAACGATGACTCCGGACCTGTTGAACGTTCCCAAAATGGTCTATAATGATGAAATTTAACATTTAATCTTTTGACTCTAAATGACTGTTGGATGTGAATTATGACTTTGTCAACTAAAATAAGTGTTTTTTAAGTCATTTCTGTGCCTCAAAGGGGTCAAAATTGAAGCTTTTGAGTAATCATAACTCTGTAAAAATGGCAATTTTGGTCACTGTGAGGGTTTAAAAAGTGGTTATTCAACATGAGGCACGATCCAATTGACATTTTGAATCATTTTTGGTACAGTCCAAAAAATGAATTTTCGGATGAAAAACGATGACTCCGGACATGTCGAACGATCCCAAAATGGTCAATATGGATGAAATTTTAACATTTAATCTTTTGACTCTAAATGACTGTTGGATGTGAATTATGACTTTGTCAACTAATATAAGTGTGTTTAAAGTCATTTCTGTGCCTCAAAGGGGTCAAAATTGAAGCTTTTGAGTAATTAAAACTCTGTAAAAATGGCAATTTTGGTCACTCTGAGGCTTTAAAAAGTGGTTATTCAACATGAGGCATGATCCAATTGACATTTTGAATCATTTTTGGTACAGTCCAAAAAATCAATTTTCGGATGAAAACGATGACTCCGGACATGTCGAACGATCCCAAAATGGTCAATATGGATGAAATTGTAACATTTAATCTTTTGACTGTAAATGACTGTTGGATGTGAATTAGGACTTTGTCAACTAAAAAAAGTGTGTTTAAAGTAATTTCTGTGCCTGAAATGGT
This sequence comes from Lissotriton vulgaris, assembly GCF_964263255.1. NCBI lineage: Eukaryota > Metazoa > Chordata > Amphibia > Caudata > Salamandridae > Lissotriton > Lissotriton vulgaris. Next base: position 24,648 of record NW_028249842.1, on the reverse strand, counting down.
TCAAAATTGAAGCTTTTGAGTAAGCAAAACTCTGTAAAAGTGGCAATTTTGGTGACTGTGAGGGTTTAAAAAGTGGTTATTCAACATGAGGCACGATCCAATTGACATTTTGAATCCTTTTTGGTACAGTCCAAAAAATGAATTTTCGGATGAAAAACGATGACTCCGGACATGTCGAACGATCCCAAAATGGTCAATATGGATGAAATTTTAACATTCAATCTTTTGACTGTAAATGACTGTTGGATGTGAATTATGACTTTGTCAACTAAAATAAGTGTGTTTAAAGTCATTTCTGTGCCTGAAACTGGTCAAAATTGAAGCTTTTGAGTAAGCAAAACTCTGTAAAAATGGCAATTTTGGTCACTCTGAGGGTTTAAAAAGTGGTTATTCAACATGAGGCACGACCCAATTGACATTTTGAATCATTTTTGGTACAGTCCAAAAAATCAATTTCCGGATGAAAAACGATGACTCCGGACCTGTTGAACGTTCCCAAAATGGTCTATAATGATGAAATTTTAACATTTAATCTTTTGACTCTAAATGACTGTTGGATGTGAATTATGACTTTGTCAACTAAAATAAGTGTTTTTTAAGTCATTTCTGTGCCTCAAAGGGGTCAAAATTGAAGCTTTTGAGTAATCATAACTCTGTAAAAATGGCAATTTTGGTCACTGTGAGGGTTTAAAAAGTGGTTATTCAACATGAGGCACGATCCAATTGACATTTTGAATCATTTTTGGTACAGTCCAAAAAATCAATTTTCGGATGAAAAACGATGACTCCGGACATGTCGAACGATCCCAAAATGGTCAATATGGATGAAATTTTAACATTTAATCTTTTGACTCTAAATGACTGTTGGATGTGAATTATGACTTTGTCAACTAATATAAGTGTGTTTAAAGTCATTTCTGTGCCTCAAAGGGGTCAAAATTGAAGCTTTTGAGTGATTAAAACTCTGTAAAAATGGCAATTTTGGTCACTCTGAGGCTTTAAAAAGTGCTTATTCAACATGAGGCATGATCCAATTGACATTTTGAATCATTTTTGGTACAGTCCAAAAAATCAATTTTCGGATGAAAAACGATGACTCCGGACATGTCGAACGATCCCAAAATGGTCAATATGGATGAAATTGTAACATTTAATCTTTTGACTGTAAATGACTGTTGGATGTGAATTAGGACTTTGTCAACTAAAATAAGTGTGTTTAAAGTAATTTCTGTGCCTGAAACGGGTCAAAATTGAAGCTTTTGAGTAATCAAAACTCTGTAAAAATGGCAATTTTGGTCACTGTGAGGCTTTAAAAAGTGGTTATTCAACATGAGGCACGATCCAATTGACATTTTGAATCATTTTTGGTACAGTCCAAAAAATGAATTTTCGGATGAAAAACGATGACTCTGGACATGTCGAACGATCCCAAAATGGTCTATAATGATGAAATTTTAACATTTAATCTTTTGACTCTAAATGACTGTTGGATGTGAATTATGACTTTCTCAACTAAAATAAGTGTTTTTTAAGTCATTTCTGTGCCTCAAAGGGGTCAAAATTGAAGCTTTTGAGTAATCATAACTCTGTAAAAATGGCAATTTTGGTCACTGTGAGGGTTTAAAAAGTGGTTATTCAACATGAGGCACGATCCAATTGACATTTTGAATCATTTTTGGTACAGCCCAAAAAATCAATTTCCGGATGAAAAACGATGACTCCGGACATGTCGAACGATCCCAAAATGGTCAATATGGATGAAATTTTAACATTTAATCTTTTGACTGTAAATGACTGGTGGATGTGAATTATGACTTTGTCAACTAAAATAAGTGTGTTTAAAGTCATTTCTGTGCCTCAAAGGGGTCAAAATTGAAGCTTTTGAGTAATTAAAACTCTGTAAAAATGGCAATTTTGGTCACTCTGAGGCTTTAAAAAGTGGTTATTCAACATGAGGCACGATCCAATTGACATTTTGAATCATTTTTGGTACAGTCCAAAAAATCAATTTTCGGATGAAAAACAATGACTCCGGACATGTCGAACGATCCCAAAATGGTCAATATGGATGAAATTGTAACATTTAATCTTTTGACTGTAAATGACTGTTGGATGTGAATTAGGACTTTGTCAACTAAAATAAGTGTGTTTAAAGTCATTTCTGTGCCTGAAACGGGTCAAAATTGAAGCTTTTGAGTAATCAAAACTCTGTAAAAATGGCAATTTTGGTCACTGTGAGGCTTTAAAAAGTGGTTATTCAACATGAGGCACGATCCAATTGACATTTTGAATCATTTTTGGTACAGTCAAAAAAATGAATTTTCGGATGAAAAACGATGACTCCGGACATGTCGAACGATCCCAAAATGGTCAATATGGATGAAATTTTAACATTCAATCTTTTGACTGTAAATGACTGTTGGATGTGAATTATGACTTTGTCAACTAAAATAAGTGTGTTTAAAGTCATTTCTGTGCCTGAAACGGGTCAAAATTGAAGCTTTTGAGTAAGCAAAAATCTGTAAAAATGGCAATTTTGGTCACTCAGAGGGTTTAAAAAGTGGTTATTCAACATGAGGCACGACCCAATTGACATTTTGAATCATTTTTGGTACAGTCCAAAAAATCAATTTCCGGATGAAAAACGATGACTCCGGACCTGTTGAACGTTCCCAAAATGGTCTATAATGATGAAATTTTAACATTTAATCTGTTGACTCTAAATGACTGTTGGATGTGAATTATGACTTTGTCAACTAAAATAAGTGTGTTTAAAGTCATTTCTGTGCCTGAAACGGGTCAAAATTGAAGCTTTTGAGTAAGCAAAACTCTGTAAAAATGGCAATTTTGGTCACTGTGAGGGTTTAAAAAGTGGTTATTCAACATGAGGCACGATCCAATTGACATTTTGAATCATTTTTGGTACAGTCCAAAAAATCAATTTTCGGATGAAAAACGATGACTCCGGACATGTCGAACGATCCCAAAATGGTCAATATGGATGAAATTGTAACATTTAATCTTTTGACTGTAAATGACTGTTGGATGTGAATTATGACTTTGTCAACTAAAATAAGTGTGTTTAAAGTCATTTCTGTGCCTGAAACGGGTCAAAATTGAAGCTTTTGAGTAAGCAAAAATCTGTGAAAATGGCAATTTTGGTCACTCTGAGGGTTTCAAAAAGTGGTTATTCAACATGAGGCACGACCCAATTGACATTTTGAATCATTTTTGGTACAGTCCAAAAAATCAATTTCCGGATGAAAAACGATGACTCCGGACCTGTTGAACGATCCCAAAATGGCCAATATGGATGAAATTATAACCCCTTAAGCGCTGCCGTTGGCCAATGGTCGTTGCGAGCACTACCTTGCCAGTGCTGCGCACGACCGTTGGCCGACGGGCCAGCGCTCGTTATTTGAACGTTCAGCACTGGGTGCTGAACGTTCGAAGCAGCTAAGAGGTTAACATTTAATCTTTTGACTGTAAATGACTGTTGGATGTGAATTATGACTTTGTCAACTAAAATAAGTGTGTTTAAAGTCATTTCTGTGCCTCAAAGGGGTCAAAATTGAAGCTTTTGAGTAATCATAACTCTGTAAAAATGGCAATTTTGGTCACTGTGAGGCTTTAAAAAGTGGTTATTCAACATGAGGCACGATCCAATTGACATTTTGAATCATTTTTGGTACAGTCCAAAAAATGAATTTTCGGATGAAAAACGATGACTCCGAACATGTCGAACGATCCCAAAATGGTCAATATGGATGAAATTTTAACATTCAATCTTTTGACTGTAAATGACTGTTGGATGTGAATTATGACTTTGTCAACTAAAATAAGTGTGTTTAAAGTCATTTCTGTGCCTGAAACTGGTCAAAATTGAAGCTTTTGAGTAAGCAAAACTCTGTAAAAATGGCAATTTTGGTCACTCTGAGGGTTTAAAAAGTGGTTATTCAACATGAGGCATGACCCAATTGACATTTTGCATCATTTCTGGTACAGTCCAAAAAATCAATTTCCGGATGAAAAACGATGACTCCGGACCTGTTGAACGTTCCCAAAATGGTCTATAATGATGAAATTTTAACATTTAATCTTTTGACTCTAAATGACTGTTGGATGTGAATTATGACTTTGTCAACTAAAATAAGTGTTTTTAAGTCATTTCTGTGCCTCAAAGGGGTCAAAATTGAAGCTTTTGAGTAATCATAACTCTGTAAAAATGGCAATTTTGGTCACTGTGAGGGTTTAAAAAGTGGTTATTCAACATGAGGCATGATCCAATTGACATTTTGAATCATTTTTGGTACAGTCCAAAAAATCAATTTTCGGATGAAAAACGATGACTCCGGACATGTCGAGCGATCCCAAAATGGTCAATATGGATGAAATTTTTACATTTAATCTTTTGACTCTAAATGACTGTTGGATGTGAATTATGACTTTGTCAACTAAAATAAGTGTGTTTAAAGTCATTTCTGTGCCAGAAATGGTTCAAAATTGAAGCTTTTGAGTTAGCAAAACTCTGTAAAAGAGGCAATTTTGGTGACTGTGAGGGTTTAAAAAGTGGTTATTCAACATGAGGCACGATCCAATTGACATTTTGAATCATTTTTGGTACAGTCCAAAAAATCAATTTTCGGATGAAAAACGATGACTCCGGACATGTCAAACGATCCCAAAATGGTCAATATAGATGAAATTTTAACATTAAATCTTTTGACTGTAAATGACTGTTGGATGTGAATTATGACTTTGTCAACTAAAATAAGTATGTTTAAAGTCATTTCTGTGCCTTAAACGGGTCAAAATTGAAGCTTTTGAGTAATTAAAACTCTGTAAAAATGGCAATTTAGGTTACTCTGAGGGTTTAAAAAGTGGTTATTCAACATGAGGCACGACCCAATTGACATTTTGAATCATTTTTGGTACAGTCCAAAAAATCAATTTCCGGATGAAAAACGATGACTCCGGACCTGTTGAACGTTCCCAAAATGGTCTATAATGATGAAATTTTAACATTTAATCTTTTGACTCTAAATGACTGTTGGATGTGAATTATGACTTTGTCAACTAAAATAAGTGTGTTTTAAGTCATTTCTGTGTCTCAAAGGGGTCAAAATTGAAGCTTTTGAGTAAGCAAAACTCTGTAAAAATGGCAATTTTGGTCACTCTGAGGGTTTAAAAAGTGGTTATTCAACATGAGGCACGATCCAATTGACATTTTGAATCATTTTTGGTACAGTCCAAAAAATCAATTTTCGGATGAAAACGATGACTCCGGACATGTCGAACGATCCCAAAATGGCCAATATGGATGAAATTTTAACATTTATTCTTTTGACTGTAAATGACTGTTGGATGTAAATTATGACTTTGTCAACTAAAATAAGTGTGTTTAAAGTCATTTCTGTGCCTGAAACGGGTCAAAATTGAAGCTTTTGAGTAAGCAAAACTCTGTAAAAATGGCAATTTTGCTCACTCTGAGGGTTTAAAAAGTGGTTATTCAACATGAGGCACGATCCAATTGACATTTTGAATCATTTTTGGTACAGTCCAAAAAATCAATTTTCGGATGAAAAACGATGACTCCGGACATGTTGAACGATCCCAAAATGGTCAATACGGATGAAATTTTAACATTTAATCTTTTGACTCTAAATGACTGTTGGATGTGAATTATGACTTTGTCAACTAAAATACGTGTGTTTAATGTCATTTCTGTGCCTGAAACGGGTCAAAATTGAAGCTTTTGAGTAAGCAAAACTCTGTAAAAATGGCAATTTTGGTCACTCTGAGGGTTTAAAAAGTGGTTATTCAACATGAGGCACGATACAATTGACATTTTGAATCATTTTTGGTACAGTCCAAAAAATCAATTTTCGGATGAAAAACGATGACTCCGGACATGTCGAACGATCCCAAAATGGTCAATATGGATGAAATTTTAACATTTAATCTTTTGACTCTAAATGACTGTTGGATATGAATTATGACTTTGTCAACTAAAATAAGTGTGTTTAAAGTCATTTCTGTGCCTGAAATGGTTCAAAATTGAAGCTTTTGAGTAAGCAAAACTCTGTAAAAGTGGCAATTTTGGTGACTGTGAGGGTTTAAAAAGTGGTTATTCAACATGAGGCACGATCCAATTGACATTTTGAATCCTTTTTGGTACAGTCCAAAAAATAAATTTTCGGATGAAAAACGATGACTCCGGACATGTCGAACGATCCCAAAATGGTCAATATGGATGAAATTTTAACATTTAATCTTTTGACTGTAAATGACTGGTGGATGTGAATTATGACTTTGTCAACTAAAATAAGTGTGTTTAAAGTCATTTCTGTGCCTCAAAGGGGTCAAAATTGAAGCTTTTGAGTAATTAAAACTCTGTAAAAATGGCAATTTTGGTCACTCTGAGGCTTTAAAAAGTGGTTATTCAACATGAGGCACGATCCAATTGACATTTTGAATCATTTTTGGTACAGTCCAAAAAATCAATTTTCGGATGAAAAACGATGACTCCGGACATGTCGAACGATCCCAAAATGGTCAATATGGATGAAATTGTAACATTTAATCTTTTGACTGTAAATGACTGTTGGATGTGAATTAGGACTTTGTCAACTAAAATAAGTGTGTTTAAAGTCATTTCTGTGCCTGAAACGGGTCAAAATTGAAGCTTTTGAGTAATCAAAACTCTGTAAAAATGGCAATTTTGGTCACTGTGAGGCTTTAAAAAGTGGTTATTCAACATGAGGCACAATCCAATTGACATTTTGAATCATTTTTGGTACAGTCCAAAAAATCAATTTCCGGATGAAAAACGATGACTCCGGACCTGTTGAACGTTCCCAAAATGGTCTATAATGATGAAATTTTAACATTTAATCTTTTGACTCTAAATGACTGTTGGATGTGAATTATGACTTTGTCAACTAAAATAAGTGTGTTTTAAGTCATTTCTGTGTCTCAAAGGGGTCAAAATTGAAGCTTTTGAGTAAGCAAAACTCTGTAAAAATGGCAATTTTGGTCACTCTGAGGGTTTAAAAAGTGGTTATTCAACATGAGGCACGATCCAATTGACATTTTGAATCATTTTTGGTACAGTCCAAAAAATCAATTTTCGGATGAAAACGATGACTCCGGACATGTCGAACGATCCCAAAATGGCCAATATGGATGAAATTTTAACATTTATTCTTTTGACTGTAAATGACTGTTGGATGTAAATTATGACTTTGTCAACTAAAATAAGTGTGTTTAAAGTCATTTCTGTGCCTGAAACGGGTCAAAATTGAAGCTTTTGAGTAAGCAAAACTCTGTAAAAATGGCAATTTTGCTCACTCTGAGGGTTTAAAAAGTGGTTATTCAACATGAGGCACGATCCAATTGACATTTTGAATCATTTTTGGTACAGTCCAAAAAATCAATTTTCGGATGAAAAACGATGACTCCGGACATGTTGAACGATCCCAAAATGGTCAATATGGATGAAATTTTAACATTTAATCTTTTGACTCTAAATGACTGTTGGATGTGAATTATGACTTTGTCAACTAAAATAAGTGTGTTTAATGTCATTTCTGTGCCTGAAACGGGTCAAAATTGAAGCTTTTGAGTAAGCAAAACTCTGTAAAAATGGCAATTTTGGTCACTCTGAGGGTTTAAAAAGTGGTTATTCAACATGAGGCACGATACAATTGACATTTTGAATCATTTTTGGTACAGTCCAAAAAATCAATTTTCGGATGAAAAACGATGACTCCGGACATGTCGAACGATCCCAAAATGGTCAATATGGATGAAATTTTAACATTTAATCTTTTGACTCTAAATGACTGTTGGATGTGAATTATGACTTTGTCAACTAAAATAAGTGTGTTTAAAGTCATTTCTGTGCCTGAAATGGTTCAAAATTGAAGCTTTTGAGTAAGCAAAACTCTGTAAAAGTGGCAATTTTGGTGACTGTGAGGGTTTAAAAAGTGGTTATTCAACATGAGGCACGATCCAATTGACATTTTGAATCCTTTTTGGTACAGTCCAAAAAATAAATTTTCGGATGAAAAACGATGACTCCGGACATGTCGAACGATCCCAAAATGGTCAATATGGATGAAATTTTAACATTTAATCTTTTGACTGTAAATGACTGGTGGATGTGAATTATGACTTTGTCAACTAAAATAAGTGTGTTTAAAGTCATTTCTGTGCCTCAAAGGGGTCAAAATTGAAGCTTTTGAGTAATTAAAACTCTGTAAAAATGGCAATTTTGGTCACTCTGAGGCTTTAAAAAGTGGTTATTCAACATGAGGCACGATCCAATTGACATTTTGAATCATTTTTGGTACAGTCCAAAAAATCAATTTTCGGATGAAAAACGATGACTCCGGACATGTCGAACGATCCCAAAATGGTCAATATGGATGAAATTGTAACATTTAATCTTTTGACTGTAAATGACTGTTGGATGTGAATTAGGACTTTGTCAACTAAAATAAGTGTGTTTAAAGTCATTTCTGTGCCTGAAACGGGTCAAAATTGAAGCTTTTGAGTAATCAAAACTCTGTAAAAATGGCAATTTTGGTCACTGTGAGGCTTTAAAAAGTGGTTATTCAACATGAGGCACAATCCAATTGACATTTTGAATCATTTTTGGTACAGTCCAAAAAATGAATTTTCGGATGAAAAACGATGACTCCGGACATGTCGAACGATCCCAAAATGGTCAATATGGATGAAATTTTAACATTTAATCTTTTGACTGTAAATGACTTTTGGATGTGAATTATGACTTTTTCAACTAAAATAAGTGTGTTTAAAGTCATTTCTGTGCCTGAAACGGGTCAAAATTGAAGCTTTTGAGTAAGCAAAACTCTGTAAAAATGGCAATTTTGCTCACTCTGAGGGTTTAAAAAGTGGTTATTCAACATGAGGCACGATCCAATTGACATTTTGAATCATTTTTGGTACAGTCCAAAAAATCAATTTTCGGATAAAAACGATGACTTCGGACATGTCGAACGATCCCAAAATGGCCAATATGGATGAAATTTTAACATTTAATCTTTTGACTCTAAATGCCTGTTGGATGTGAATTATGACTTTGTCAACTAAAATAAGTGTGTTTAAAGTTATTTCTGTGCCTGAAATGGTTCAAAATTGAAGCTTTTGAGTAAGCAAAACTCTGTAAAAGTGGCAATTTTGGTGACTGTGAGGGTTTAAAAAGTGGTTATTCAACATGAGGCACGATCCAATTGACATTTTGAATCATTTTTGGTACAGTCCAAAAAATCAATTTTCGGATGAAAACGATGACTCCGGACATGTCGAACGATCCCAAAATGGTCAATATGGATGAAATTTAAACATTTAATCTTTTGACTGTAAATGACTGGTGGATGTGAATTATGACTTTGTCAACTAAAATAAGTGTGTTTAAAGTCATTTCTGTGCCTCAAAGGGGTCAAAATTGAAACTTTTGAGTAATTAACACTCTGTAAAAATGGCAATTTTGGTCACTCTGAGGCTTTAAAAAGTGGTTATTCAACATGAGGCACGATCCAATTGACATTTTGAATGATTTTTGGTACAGTCCAAAAAATCAATTTTCGGATGAAAAACGATGACTGCAGACATGTCGAACGATCCCAAAATGGTCAATATGGATGAAATTGTAACATTTAATCTTTTGACTGTAAATGACTGTTGGATGTGAATTAGGACTTTGTCAACTAAAATAAGTGTGTTTAAAGTCATTTCTGTGCCTGAAACGGGTCAAAATTGAAGCTTTTGAGTAATCAAAACTCTGTAAAAATGGCAATTTTGGTCACTGTGAGGCTTTAAAAAGTGGTTATTCAACATGAGGCACGATCCAATTGACATTTTGAATCATTTTTGGTACAGTCAAAAAAATGAATTTTCGGATGAAAAACGATGACTCCGGACATGTCGAACGATCCCAAAATGGTCAATATGGATGAAATTTTAACATTCAATCTTTTGACTGTAAATGACTGGTGGATGTGAATTATGACTTTGTCAACTAAAATAAGTGTGTTTAAAGTCATTTCTGTGCCTCAAAGGGGTCAAAATTGAAGCTTTTGAGTAATTAAAACTCTGTAAAAATGGCAATTTTGGTCACTCTGAGGCTTTAAAAAGTGGTTATTCAACATGAGGCACGATCCAATTGACATTTTGAATAATTTTTGGTACAGTCCAAAAAATCAATTTTCGGATGAAAAACGATGACTCCGGACATGTCGAACGATCCCAAAATGGTCAATATGGATGAAATTGTAACATTTAATCTTTTGACTGTAAATGACTGTTGGATGTGAATTATGACTTTGTCAACTAAAATAAGTGTGTTTAAAGTCATTTCTGTGCCTGAAACGGGTCAAAATTGAAGCTTTTGAGTAAGAAAAAATCTGTGAAAATGGCAATTTTGGTCACTCTGAGGGTTTAAAAAGTGGTTATTCAACAAGAGGCACGACCCAATTGACATTTTGAATCATTTTTGGTACAGTCCAAAAAATCAATTTCCGGATGAAAAACGATGACTCCGGACCTGTTGAACGTTCCCAAAATGGTCTATAATGATGAAATTTTAACATTTAATCTTTTGACTTTAAATGACTGTTGGATGTGAATTATGACTTTGTCAACTAAAATAAGTGTGTTTAAAGTCATTTCTGTGCCTGAAACGGGTCACAATTGAAGCTTTTGAGTAAGCAAAACTCTGTAAAAATGGCAATTTTGGTCACTCTGAGGGTTTAAAAAGTGGTTATTCAACATGAGGCACGATCCAATTGACATTTTGAATCATTTTTGGTACAGTCCAAAAAATCAATTTTCGGATGAAAACAATGACTCCGGACATGTCGAACGATCCCAAAATGGCCAATATGGATGAAATTTTAACATTTAATCTTTTGACTGTAAATGACTGTTGGATGTGAATTATGACTTTGTCAACTAAAATAAGTGTGTTTAAAGTCATTTCTGTGCCTGAAACGGGTCAAAATTGAAGCTTTTGAGTAAGCGAAAGTCTGTAAAAATGGCAATTTTGCTCACTCTGAGGGTTTAAAAAGTGGTTATTCAACATGAGGCACGATCCAATTGACATTTTGAATCATTTTTGGTACAGTCCAAAAAATGAATTTTCGGATGGAAAACGATGACTCCGGACATGTCGAACGATCCCAAAATGGTCAATATGGATGAAATTTTAACATTCAATCTTTTGACTGTAAATGACTGTTGGATGTGAATTATGACTTTGTCAACTAAAATAAGTGTGTTTAAAGTCATTTCTGTGCCTGAAACTGGTCAAAATTGAAGCTTTTGAGTAAGCAAAACTCTGTAAAAATGGCAATTTTGGTCACTGTGAGGGTTTAAAAAGTGGTTATTCAACATGAGGCACGATCCAATTGACATTTTGAATCATTTTTGGTACAGTCCAAAAAATCAATTTTCGGATGAAAAACGATGACTCCGGACATGTTGAACGATCCCAAAATGGTCAATATGGATGAAATTTTAACATTTAATCTTTTGACTCTAAATGACTGTTGGATGTGAATTATGACTTTGTCAACTAAAGTAAGTGTGTTTAAAGTCATTTCTGTGCTTGAAACGGGTCAAAATTGATGCTTTTGAGTAAGCAAAACTCTGTAAAAATGGCAATTTTGGTCACTCTGAGGGTTTAAAAAGTGGTTATTCAACATGAGGCACGATCCAATTGACATTTTGAATCATTTTTGGTACAGTCCAAAAAATCAATTTTCGGATGAAAAACGATGACTCCGGACATGTCGAACGATCCCAAAATGGTCAATATGGATGAAATTTTTACATTTAATCTTTTGACTCTAAATGACTGTTGGATGTGAATTATGACTTTGTCAACTAAAATAAGTGTGTTTAAAGTCATTTCTGTGCCTGAAATGGTTCAAAATTGAAGCTTTTGAGTTAGCAAAACTCTGTAAAAGAGGCAATTTTGGTCACTCTGAGTGTTTAAAAAGTGGTTATTCAACATGAGGCACGATCCAATTGACATTTTGAATCATTTTTGGTACAGTCCAAAAAATGAATTTTCGGATGAAAAACGATGACTCCGGACATGTCGAACGATCCCAAAATGGTCAATATGGATTAAATTTTAACAATAAATCTTTTGACTGTAAATGACTGTTGGATGTGAATTATGACTTTGTCAACTAAAATAAGTGTGTTTAAAGTCATTTCTGTGCCTCAAAGGGGTCAAAATTGAAGCTTTTGAGTAAGCAAAACTCTGTAAAAATGGCAATTTTGGTCACTCTGAGGGTTTAAAAAGTGGTTATTCAACATGAGGCACGATCCAATTGACATTTTGAATCATTTTTGGTACAGTCCAAAAAATCAATTTTCGGATGAAAACGATGACTCCGGACATGTCGAACGATCCCAAAATGGCCAATATGGATGAAATTTTAACATTTAATCTTTTGACTGTAAATGACTGTTGGATGTGAATTATGACTTTGTCAACTAAAATAATTGTGTTTAAAGTCATTTCTGTGCCTGAAACGGGTCAAAATTGAAGCTTTTGAGTAAGCAAAACTCTGTAAAAATGGCAATTTTGCTCACTCTGAGGGTTTAAAAAGTGGTTATTCAACATAAGGCACGATCCAATTGACATTTTGAATCATTTTTGGTACAGTCCAAAAAATCAATTTTCGGATGAAAAACGATGACTCCGGACATGTCGAACGATCCCAAAATGGTCAATATGGATGAAATTTTAACATTTAATCTTTTGACTCTAAATGACTGTTGGATGTGAATTATGACTTTGTCAACTAAAATAAGTGTGTTTAAAGTCATTTCTGTGCCTGAAACGGGTCAAAATTGAAGCTTTTGAGGAAGCAAAACTCTGTAAAAATGGCAATTTTGGTCACTCTGAGGGTTTAAAAAGTGGTTATTCAACATGAGGCACGATCCAATTGACATTTTGAATCATTTTTGGTACAGTCCAAAAAATCAATTTTCGGATGAAAAACGATGACTCCGGACATGTCGAACGATCCCAAAATGGTCAATATGGATGAAATTTTAACATTTAATCTTTTGACTGTAAATGACTGGTGGATGTGAATTATGACTTTGTCAACTAAAATAAGTGTGTTTAAAGTCATTTCTGTGCCTCAAAGGGGTCAAAATTGAAGCTTTTGAGTAATTAAAACTCTGTAAAAATGGCAATTTTGGTCACTCTGAGGCTTTAAAAAGTGGTTATTCAACATGAGGCACGATCCAATTGACATTTTGAATCATTTTTGGTACAGTCCAAAAAATCAATTTTCGGATGAAAAACGATGACTCCGGACATGTCGAACGATCCCAAAATGGTCAATATGGATGAAATTGTAACATTTAATCTTTTGACTGTAAATGACTGTTGGATGTGAATTAGGACTTTGTCAACTAAAATAAGTGTGTTTAAAGTCATTTCTGTGCCTGAAACGGGTCAAAATTGAAGCTTTTGAGTAATCAAAACTCTGTAAAAATGGCAATTTTGGTCACTGTGAGGCTTTAAAAAGTGGTTATTCAACATGAGGCACGATCCAATTGACATTTTGAATCATTTTTGGTACAGTCCAAAAAATGAATTTTCGGATGAAAAACGATGACTCCGGACATGTCGAACGATCCCAAAATGGTCAATATGGATGAAATTTTAACATTTAATCTTTTGACTGTAAATGACTGTTGGATGTGAATTATGACTTTGTCAACTAAAATAAGTGTGTTTAAAGTCATTTCTGTGCCTGAAACGGGTCAAAATTGAAGCTTTTGAGTATGCAAAAATCTGTAAAAATGGCAATTTTGGTCACTATGAGGGTTTAAAAAGTGGTTATTCAACATGAGGCACGATCCAATTGACATTTTGAATCATTTTTGGTACAGTCCAAAAAATCAATTTTCGGATGAAAAACGATGACTCCGGACATGTCGAACGATCCCAAAATGGTCAATATGGATGAAATTTTAACATTTAATCTTTTGACTGTAAATGACTGTTGGATGTGAATTAGGACTTTGTCAACTAAAATAAGTGTGTTTAAAGTCATTTCTGTGCCTGAAACGGGTCAAAATTGAAGCTTTTGAGTAATGAAAACTCTGTAAAAATGGCAATTTTGGTCACTGTGAGGCTTTAAAAAGTGGTTTTTCAACATGAGGCACGATCCAATTGACATTTTGAATCATTTTTGGTACAGTCAAAAAAATGAATTTTCGGATGAAAAACGATGACTCCGGACAATTGGAACGATCCCAAAATGGTCAATATGGATGAAATTTTAACATTCAATCTTTTGACTGTAAATGACTGTTGGATGTGAATTATGACTTTGTCAACTAAAATAAGTGTGTTTAAAGTCATTTCTGTGCCTGAAACGGGTCAAAATTGAAGCTTTTGAGTAAGCAAAAATCTGTAAAAATGGCAATTTTGGTCACTCAGAGGGTTTAAAAAGTGGTTATTCAACATGAGGCACGACCCAATTGACATTTTGAATCATTTTTGGTACAGTCCAAAAAATCAATTTCCGGATGAAAAACGATGACTCCGGACCTGTTGAACGTTCCCAAAATGGTCTATAATGATGAAATTTTAACATTTAATCTTTTGACTCTAAATGACTGTTGGATGTGAATTACGACTTTGTCAACTAAAATAAGTGTGTTTAAAGTCATTTCTGTGCCTGAAACGGGTCAAAATTGAAGCTTTTGAGTAAGCAAAACTCTGTAAAAATGGCAATTTTGGTCACTCTGAGGGTTTAAAAAGTTGTTATTCAACATGAGGCACGATCCAATTGACATTTTGAATCATTTTTGGTACAGTCCAAAAAATCAATTTTCGGATGAAAAACGATGACTCCGGACATGTCGAACGATCCCAAAATGGTCAATATGGATGAAATTTTAACATTTAATCTTTTGACTGTAAATGACTGGTGGATGTGAATTATGACTTTGTCAACTAAAATAAGTGTGTTTAAAGTCATTTCTGTGCCTCAAAGGGGTCAAAATTGAAGCTTTTGAGTAATTAAAACTCTGTAAAAATGGCAATTTTGGTCACTCCGAGGCTTTAAAAAGTGGTTATTCAACATGAGGCACGATCCAATTGACATTTTGAATCATTTTTGGTACAGTCCAAAAAATCAATTTTCGGATGAAAAACGATGACTCCGGACATGTCGAACGATCCCAAAATGGTCAATATGGATGAAATTGTAACATTTAATCTTTTGACTGTAAATGACTGTTGGATGTGAATTATGACTTTGTCAACTAAAATAAGTGTGTTTAAAGTCATTTCTGTGCCTGAAACGGGTCAAAATTGAAGCTTTTGAGTAAGCAAAAATCTGTGAAAATGGCAATTTTGGTCACTCTGAGGGTTTAAAAAGTGGTTATTCAACATGAGGCACGACCCAATTGACATTTTGAATCATTTTTGGTACGGTCCAAAAAATCAATTTCCGGATGAAAAACGATGACTCCGGACCTGTTGAACGTTCCCAAAATGATCTATAATGATGAAATTTTAACATTTAATCTTTTGACTTTAAATGACTGTTGGATGTGAATTATGACTTTGTCAACTAAAATAAGTGTGTTTAAAGTCATTTCTGTGCCTGAAACGGGTCAAAATTGAAGCTTTTGAGTAAGCAAAACTCTGTAAAAATGGCAATTTTGGTCACTCTGAGGGTTTAAAAAGTGGTTATTCAACATGAGGCACGATCCAATTGACATTTTGAATCATTTTTGGTACAGTCCAAAAAATCAATTTTCGGATGAAAACAATGACTCCGGACATGTCGAACGATCCCAAAATGGCCAATATGGATGAAATTTTAACATTTAATCTTTTGACTGTAAATGACTGTTGGATGTGAATTATGACTTTGTCAACTAAAATAAGTGTGTTTAAAGTCATTTCTGTGCCTGGAACGGGTCAAAATTGAAGCTTTTGAGTATGCAAAAATCTGTAAAAATGGCAATTTTGGTCACTCTGAGGGTTTAAAAAGTGGTTATTCAACATGAGGCACGATCCAATTGACATTTTGAATCATTTTTGGTACAGTCCAAAAAATCAATTTTCGGATGAAAAACGAGGACTCCGGACATGTCGAACGATCCCAAAATGGTCAATATGGATGAAATTTTAACATTTAATCTTTTGACTGTAAATGACTGTTGGATGTGAATTAGGACTTTGTCAACTAAAATAAGTGTGTTTAAAGTCATTTCTGTGCCTGAAACGGGTCAAAATTGAAGCTTTTGAGTAATGAAAACTCTGTAAAAATGGCAATTTTGGTCACTGTGAGGCTTTAAAAAGTGGTTATTCAACATGAGGCACGATCCAATGGACATTTTGAATTGTTTTTGGTACAGTCAAAAAAATGAATTTTCGGATGAAAAACGATGACTCCGGACAAGTGGAACGATCCCAAAATGGTCAATATGGATGAAATTTTAACATTCAATCTTTTGACTGTAAATGACTGGTGGATGTGAATTATGACTTTGTCAACTAAAATAAGTGTGTTTAAAGTCATTTCTGTGCCTCAAAGGGGTCAAAATTGAAGCTTTTGAGTAATTAAAACTCTGTAAAAATGGCAATTTTGGTCACTCTGAGGCTTTAAAAAGTGGTTATTCAACATGAGGCACGATCCAATTGACATTTTGAATCATTTTTGGTACAGTCCAAAAAATGAATTTTCGGATGAAAAACGATGACTCCGGACATGTCGAACGATCCCAAAATGGTCAATATGGATGAAATTTTAACATTCAATCTTTTGACTGTAAATGACTGTTGGATGTGAATTATGACTTTGTCAACTAAAATAAGTGTGTTTAAAGTCAATTCTGTGCCTGAAACGGGTCAAAATTGAAGCTTTTGAGTAAGCAAAAATATGTGAAAATGGCAATTTTGGTCACTCTGAGGGTTTAAAAAGTGGTTATTCAACATGAGGCACGACCCAATTGACATTTTGAATCATTTTTGGTACAGTCCAAAAAATCAATTTCCGGATGAAAAACGATGACTCCGGACCTGTTGAACATTCCCAAAATGGTCTATAATGATGAAATTTTAACATTTAATCTTTTGACTTTAAATGACTGTTGGATGTGAATTATGACTTTGTCAACTAAAATAAGTGTGTTTAAAGTCATTTCTGTGCCTGAAACGGGTCAAAATTGAAGCTTTTGAGTAAGCAAAACTCTGTAAAAATGGCAATTTTGGTCACTCTGAGGGTTTAAAAAGTGGTTATTCAACATGAGGCACGATCCAATTGACATTTTGAATCATTTTTGGTACAGTCCAAAAAATCAATTTTCGGATGAAAACAATGACTCCGGACATGTCGAACGATCCCAAAATGGCCAATATGGATGAAATTTTAACATTTAATCTTTTGACTGTAAATGACTGTTGGATGTGAATTATGACTTTGTCAACTAAAATAAGTGTGTTTAAAGTCATTTCTGTGCCTGAAACGGGTCAAAATTGAAGCTTTTGAGTAAGCAAAACTCTGTAAAAATGGCAATTTTGCTCACTCTGAGGGTTTAAAAAGTGGTTATTCAACATGAGGCACGATCCAATTGACATTTTGAATCATTTTTGGTACAGTCCAAAAAATCAATTTTCGGATGAAAAACGATGACTCCGGACATGTCGAACGATCCCAAAATCGTCAATATGGATGAAATTTTAACATTTAATCTTTTGACTCTAAATGACTGTTGGATGTGAATTATGACTTTGTCAACTAAAATAAGTGTGTTTAAAGTCATTTCTGTGCCTGAAATGGTTCAAAATTGAAGCTTTTGAGTAAGCAAAACTCTGTAAAAGTGGCAATTTTGGTGACTGTGAGGGTTTAAAAAGTGGTTATTCAACATGAGGCACGATCCAATTGACATTTTGAATCATTTTTGGTACAGTCCAAAAAATCAATTTTCGGATGAAAAACGATGACTGCGGACATGTCGAACGATCCCAAAATGGTCAATATGGATGAAATTGTAACATTTAATCTTTTGACTGTAAATGACTGTTGGATGTGAATTAGGACTTTGTCAACTAAAATAAGTGTGTTTAAAGTCATTTCTGTGCCTGAAACGGGTCAAAATTGAAGCTTTTGAGTAATCAAAACTCTGTAAAAATGGCAATTTTGGTCACTGTGAGGCTTTAAAAAGTGGTTATTCAACATGAGGCACGATCCAATTGACATTTTGAATCATTTTTGGTACAGTCAAAAAAATGAATTTTCGGATGAAAAACGATGACTCCGGACATGTCGAACGATCCCAAAATGGTCAATATGGATGAAATTTTAACATTCAATCTTTTGACTGTAAATGACTGTTGGATGTGAATTATGACTTTGTCAACTAAAATAAGTGTGTTTAAAGTCATTTCTGTGCCTGAAACGGGTCAAAATTGAAGCTTTTGAGTAAGCAAAAATCTGTAAAAATGGCAATTTTGGTCACTCAGAGGGTTTAAAAAGTGGTTATTCAACATGAGGCACGACCCAATTGACATTTTGAATCATTTTTGGTACAGTCCAAAAAATCAATTTCCGGATGAAAAACGATGACTCCGGACCTGTTGAACGTTCCCAAAATGGTCTATAATGATGAAATTTTAACATTTAATCTTTTGACTCTAAATGACTAATGGATGTGAATTATGACTTTGTCAACTAAAATAAGTGTGTTTAAAGTCATTTCTGTGCCTGAAACGGGTCAAAATTGAAGCTTTTGAGTAAGCAAAACTCTGTAAAAATGGCAATTTTGGTCACTCTGAGGGTTTAAAAAGTGGTTATTCAACATGAGGCATGATCCAATTGACATTTTGAATCATTTTTGGTACAGTCCAAAAAATCAATTTTCGGATGAAAACAATGACTCCGGACATGTCGAACGATCCCAAAATGGCCAATATGGATGAAATTTTAACATTTAATCTTTTGACTGTAAATGACTGTTGGATGTGAATTATGACTTTGTCAACTAAAATAAGTGTGTTTAAAGTCATTTCTGTGCCTGAAATGGTTCAAAATTGAAGCTTTTGAGTAAGCAAAACTCTGTAAAAGTGGCAATTTTGGTGACTGTGAGTGTTTAAAAAGTGGTTATTCAACATGAGGCACGATCCAATTGACATTTTGAATCCTTTTTGGTACAGTCCAAAAAATAAATTTTCGGATGAAAAACGATGACTCCGGACATGTCGAACGATCCCAAAATGGTCAATATGGATGACATTTTAACATTTAATCTTTTGACCGTAAATGACTGTTGGATGTGAATTATGACTTTGTCAGCTAAAATAAGTGTGTTTAAAGTCATTTCTGTGCCTGAAACGGGTCAAAATTGAAGCTTTTGAGTAAGCAAAAATCTGTAAAAATGGCAATTTTGGTCACTCTGAGGGTTTAAAAAGTGGTTATTCAACATGAGGCACGATCCAATTGACATTTTGAATCATTTTTGGTACAGTCCAAAAAATCAATTTTCGGATGAAAAACGATGACTCCGGACATGTCGAACGATCCCAAAATGGTCAATATGGATGAAATTTTAACATTTAATCTTTTGACTCTAAATGACTGTTGGATGTGAATTATGACTTTGTCAACTAAAATAAGTGTGTTTAAAGTCATTTCTGTGCCTGAAATGGTTCAAAATTGAAGCTTTTGAGTAAGCAAAACTCTGTAAAAGTGGCAATTTTGGTGACTGTGAGGGTTTAAAAAGTGGTTATTCAACATGAGGCACGATCCAATTGACATTTTGAATCCTTTTTGGTACAGTCCAAAAAATAAATTTTCGGATGAAAAACGATGACTCCGGACATGTCGAACGATCCCAAAATGGTCAATATGGATGAAATTTTAACATTTAATCTTTTGACTGTAAATGACTGGTGGATATGAATTATGACTTTGTCAACTAAAATAAGTGTGTTTAAAGTCATTTCTGTGCCTCAAAGGGGTCAAAATTGAAACTTTTTAGCAATTAAAACTCTGTAAAAATGGCAATTTTGGTCACTCTGAGGCTTTAAAAAGTGGTTATTCAACATGAGGCACGATCCAATTGACATTTTGAATCATTTTTGGTACAGTCCAAAAAATCAATTTTCGGATAAAAAACGATGACTGCGGACATGTCGAACGATCCCAAAATGGTCAATATGGATGAAATTGTAACATTTAATCTTTTGACTGTAAATGACTGTTGGATGTGAATTAGGACTTTGTCAACTAAAATAAGTGTGTTTAAAGTCATTTGTGTGCCTGAAACGGGTCAAAATTGAAGCTTTTGAGTAATCAAAACTCTGTAAAAATGGCAATTTTGGTCACTGTGAGGCTTTAAAAAGTGGTTATTCAACATGAGGCACGATCCAATTGACATTTTGAATCATTTTTGGTACAGTCAAAAAAATGAATTTTCGGATGAAAAACGATGACTCCGGACTTGTCGAACGATCCCAAAATGGTCAATATGGATGAAATTTTAACATTCAATCTTTTGACTGTAAATGACTGTTGGATGTGAATTATGACTTTGTCAACTAAAATAAGTGTGTTTAAAGTCATTTCTGTGCCTGAAACGGGTCAAAATTGAAGCTTTTGAGTAAGCAAAAATCTGTAAAAATGGCAATTTTGGTCACTCAGAGGGTTTAAAAAGTGGTTATTCAACATGAGGCACGACCCAATTGACATTTTGAATCATTTTTGGTACAGTCCAAAAAATCAATTTCCGGATGAAAAACGATGACTCCGGACCTGTTGAACGTTCCCAAAATGGTCTATAATGATGAAATTTTAACATTTAATCTTTTGACTCTAAATGACTAATGGATGTGAATTATGACTTTGTCAACTAAAATAAGTGTGTTTAAAGTCATTTCTGTGCCTGAAACGGGTCAAAATTGAAGCTTTTGCGTAAGCAAAACTCTGTAAAAATGGCAATTTTGGTCACTCTGAGGGTTTAAAAAGTGGTTATTCAACATGAGGCATGATCCAATTGACATTTTGAATCATTTTTGGTACAGTCCAAAAAATCAATTTTCGGATGAAAACAATGACTCCGGACATGTCGAACGATCCCAAAATGGCCAATATGGATGAAATTTTAACATTTAATCTTTTGACTGTAAATGACTGTTGGATGTGAATTATGACTTTGTCAACTAAAATAAGTGTGTTTAAAGTCATTTCTGTGCCTGAAACGGGTCAAAATTGAAGCTTTTGAGTAAGCGAAACTCTGTAAAAATGGCAATTTTGCTCACTCTGAGGGTTTAAAAAGTGATTATTCAACATGAGGCACGATCCAATTGACATTTTGAATCATTTTTGGTACAGTCCAAAAAATCAATTTTCGGATGAAAAACGATGACTCCGGACATGTCGAACGATCCCAAAATCGTCAATATGGATGAAATTTTAACATTTAATCTTTTGACTCTAAATGACTGTTGGATGTGAATTATGACTTTGTCAACTAAAATAAGTGTGTTTAAAGTCATTTCTGTGCCTGAAATGGTTCAAAATTGAAGCTTTTGAGTAAGCAAAACTCTGTAAAAGTGGCAATTTTGGTGACTGTGAGGGTTTAAAAAGTAGTTATTCAACATGAGGCACGATCCAATTGACATTTTGAATCATTTTTGGTACAGTCCAAAAAATCATTTTTCGGATGAAAAACGATGACTCCGGACATGTTGAACGATCCCAAAATGGTCAATATGGATGAAATTTTAACATTTAATCTTTTGTCTGTAAATGACTGGTGGATATGAATTATGACTTTGTCAACTAAAATAAGTGTGTTTAAAGTCATTTCTGTGCCTCAAAGGGGTCAAAATTGAAGCTGTTGAGTAATTAAAACTCTGTAAAAATGGCAATTTTGGTCACTCTGAGGCTTTAAAAAGTGGTTATTCAACATGAGGCACGATCCAATTGACATTTTGAATCATTTTTGGTACAGTCCAAAAAATCAATTTTCGGATGAAAAACGATGACTCCGGACATGTCGAACGATCCCAAAATGGTCAATATGGATGAAATTGTAACATTTAATCTTTTGACTGTAAATGACTGTTGGATGTGAATTATGACTTTGTCAACTAAAATAAGTGTGTTTAAAGTCATTTCTGTGCCTGAAACGGGTCAAAATTGAAGCTTTTGAGTAAGCAAAAATCTGTAAAAATGGCAATTTTGGTCACTCAGAGGGTTTAAAAAGTGGTTATTCAACATGAGGCATGATCCAATTGACATTTTGAATCATTTTTGGTACAGTCCAAAAAATCAATTTTCGGATGAAAACAATGACTCCGGACATGTCGAACGATCCCAAAATGGCCAATATGGATGAAATTTTAACATTTAATCTTTTGACTGTAAATGACTGTTGGATGTGAATTATGACTTTGTCAACTAAAATAAGTGTGTTTAAAGTCATTTCTGTGCCTGAAATGGTTCAAAATTGAAGCTTTTGAGTAAGCAAAACTCTGTAAAAGTGGCAATTTTGGTGACTGTGAGTGTTTAAAAAGTGGTTATTCAACATGAGGCACGATCCAATTGACATTTTGAATCCTTTTTGGTACAGTCCAAAAAATAAATTTTCGGATGAAAAACGATGACTCCGGACATGTCGAACGATCCCAAAATGGTCAATATGGATGACATTTTAACATTTAATCTTTTGACTGTAAATGACTGTTGGATGTGAATTATGACTTTGTCAGCTAAAATAAGTGTGTTTAAAGTCATTTCTGTGCCTGAAACGGGTCAAAATTGAAGCTTTTGAGTAAGCAAAACTCTGTAAAAATGGCAATTTTGGTCACTCTGAGGCTTTAAAAAGTGGTTATTCTACATGAGGCACGATCCAATTGACATTTTTAATCATTTTTGGTACAGTCCAAAAAATCAATTTTCGGATGAAAAACGATGACTCCGGACATGTCGAACGATCCCAAAATGGTCAATATGGATGAAATTGTAACATTTAATCTTTTGACTGTAAATGACTGTTGGATGTGAATTATGACTTTGTCAACTAAAATAAGTGTGTTTAAAGTCATTTCTGTGCCTGAAACGGGTCAAAATTGAAGCTTTTGAGTAAGCAAAAATCTGTAAAAATGGCAATTTTGGTCACTCTGAGGGTTTAAAAAGTGGTTATTCAACATGAGGCACGATCCAATTGACATTTTGAATCATTTTTGGTACAGTCCAAAAAATCAATTTTCGGATGAAAAACGATGACTCCGGACATGTCGAACGATCCCAAAATGGTCAATATGGATGAAATTTTAACATTTAATCTTTTGACTCTAAATGACTGTTGGATGTGAATTATGACTTTGTCAACTAAAATAAGTGTGTTTAAAGTCATTTCTGTGCCTGAAATGGTTCAAAATTGAAGCTTTTGAGTAAGCAAAACTCTGTAAAAGTGGCAATTTTGGTGACTGTGAGGGTTTAAAAAGTGGTTATTCAACATGAGGCACGATCCAATTGACATTTTGAATCCTTTTTGGTACAGTCCAAAAAATAAATTTTCGGATGAAAAACGATGACTCCGGACATGTCGAACGATCCCAAAATGGTCAATATGGATGAAATTTTAACATTTAATCTTTTGACTGTAAATGACTGGTGGATATGAATTATGACTTTGTCAACTAAAATAAGTGTGTTTAAAGTCATTTCTGTGCCTGAAACGGGTCAAAATTGAAGCTTTTGAGTAAGCAAAAATCTGTAAAAATGGCAATTTTGGTCACTCAGAGGGTTTAAAAAGTGGTTATTCAACATGAGGCACGACCCAATTGACATTTTGAATCATTTTTGGTACAGTCCAAAAAATCAATTTCCGGATGAAAAACGATGACTCCGGACCTGTTGAACGTTCCCAAAATGGTCTATAATGATGAAATTTTAACATTTAATCTTTTGACTCTAAATGACTAATGGATGTGAATTATGACTTTGTCAACTAAAATAAGTGTGTTTAAAGTCATTTCTGTGCCTGAAACGGGTCAAAATTGAAGCTTTTGAGTAAGCAAAACTCTGTAAAAATGGCAATTTTGGTCACTCTGAGGGTTTAAAAAGTGGTTATTCAACATGAGGCATGATCCAATTGACATTTTGAATCATTTTTGGTACAGTCCAAAAAATCAATTTTCGGATGAAAACAATGACTCCGGACATGTCGAACGATCCCAAAATGGCCAATATGGATGAAATTTTAACATTTAATCTTTTGACTGTAAATGACTGTTGGATGTGAATTATGACTTTGTCAACTAAAATAAGTGTGTTTAAAGTCATTTCTGTGCCTGAAACGGGTCAAAATTGAAGCTTTTGAGTAAGCGAAACTCTGTAAAAATGGCAATTTTGCTCACTCTGAGGGTTTAAAAAGTGATTATTCAACATGAGGCACGATCCAATTGACATTTTGAATCATTTTTGGTACAGTCCAAAAAATCAATTTTCGGATGAAAAACGATGACTCCGGACATGTCGAACGATCCCAAAATCGTCAATATGGATGAAATTTTAACATTTAATCTTTTGACTCTAAATGACTGTTGGATGTGAATTATGA